>NW_019394303.1:0-243290 GCF_000612105.2 Orussus abietinus
GTATGTACAAAATATCCTTTTTTTTAATTATTATTAATTTGCCATGTATGTACCTACATACATAAACAATCATTGTCAGGAACGTCTCCCTCCATTTTAAGTTACCGTATAATGAATTCCCAAAGAAAGGAATGGAAGTTCTATTCTACGAAGCAACGAGAAAACTAGAAAACTCCGGACAAGCGACACAACGTTGTCCGCGTTGTATCATAATTGTTCGCCAAGAGGAATCTCCCACCTAATTGCCATTTCCGATTAGCATAATTTCGTTGGAGAGTAATCCATTCCTCGTCTCTCCTCTCCTGCGCCATTTTGTTTCCCTCCTCTCTCTCTCTTCCACTCTCACTCTCTTTCCGTCTAATACATAACGTTCAATAACGTCAAACTCCTTAATTGGCTGAGCGCGCACCGATTCACCTCTTCGTGCGCCTGATTAAAGCAACCTCGCATCGCTGCACGCGCGTACGAAATTCTACAGAAACGAGGCCGTTTAACGAGGGAGACGACTACGATTCGAATTGCGCGCTCTGGCGTGCAGTTCCCGGTTCTGGGGAAATTCCCCCAAAGGAACGGACAATCAAGGGGCTGCGCGCCGCAGGCTGCGCGAAAGCGCGGTCCTCCGCACTTTTAATCGCATCACCGATCGAAACCGATTAAACCCACGTAGCGGCTTACGGCTTCCCGAAAAGAAGCTTCTTTTTTATTTCCTCACTTCCGGATGTGTTTTTAATCCCTGCTGAGAAAAGGTAAACTGAACAGTTTGGTCCTGTTAAAGCCACTTTCGTCAAAGGAATGCGCAATTATCGTTTGATTTACCATAAATTGTAAGCTGCAAGTATTTCTCAATAGTTGAGCGTGTTACTGGCTTTGGTTTAAATTTTGTGGTTACGGTAATAATAGTTATGGTAAAGTTTTTTTACCATTTTGGAATTGCTAGGGTACCTTTTAAATGTTGTCGAGTCTCGTTGCAAGGTGTTATTCACTCTACTTTTATTATAGTAACGGCAACAATATTACTAGCAGAACCGTTTAACATTGCATAACATTCCCAGCGGTTAATAAAAATTACCTCGGCATGTAAAATATACGATGATATATCCGTTACGTTAACAATAATGAAGTGAAATTGTATTATATAAGTTGTACAAGTTTTGTTATTCTTTTTATAAAAGTATAGTAAAAGTAATGGTTCATTACTGTAAAAACTATACGACTCCTTTTTCAACTATGAAAGCTAGTTAACGAGTAGTTAATTTAACAAGATTTTTCTATTGGGGCAAATAGAAATATTTATTTGCAACTAGACACTTGCTAGGTATATATATATGTATAATCGGGTCCATCCATATTTGACGGTGTGGTAATTTCGGCAGGAAAATGAAATTATGAACGTAACGTTGCTTGGCATCGCCGAGGGTTTCGAAAGCAATGGAAGGAGTATTTCTACGGTGAAGGTAGAATTACGTTATTAAATATTAAAATTCCTTTTATGTAGTCTGATCGGCGATGAAGGAACTAAATGACTTACCGTGAGAAAGAGCGGTATCAGAGTGTAGGATAATCTCGTTAACGAGGGAGAAAGAGAGAGATAGACCATTCGGGGTGCCACAGGACAGAAGAAAACAAGTGAAATAAAAATTGTCCCGCATTTTCCTATGTACACTCCTGGTTACGTCTGAATTCATCGCTGTCACCGTGAATTGCGTAATAAATCGTCCCTCGTATTAGAGCGCGACCTAATGGGAATAAATGCGTGAAAAGGGAAAAAAAATTCCGGACCCGAAGTGCGTACATCATCCTTTTTTTTTTCCCTACCAAAAACATATGCGTAATGCCCGCGTGCCCGGGGAGCATTTTTTTTTCCTCCGTTCTGTTTTCCCGCTCCTCGTTTTTTCGTTTTTCCTCCCGCTCGGAAAACAGGGAGAGAGAGAGAGAGAGATAGGGATACATTTTAATACGGAGCAACGCGTGCCGTAACGTATAAACAACCGTACATTTTGATTTGGCACGACTGGGGTAATTGCAGCGAAAACTCCCGGCCGCGCAATTAATCGGGCAAAGTACTTAGGATAATTGTCCATTTTTGGGAAGCGGGAGTGCGGCCCGATCGCGCTCGATTTTCCAGAGATCGATCGGAAAGGTCGATGCGAGAAACCGCGCGCCATCCACGGCGGCCGGTTTCCGCGATTCGGCTCGAACGAGAAAACGCATCTGCCCTCTCTCTCTCTCCCTCCCTCCTGCTCCCGCTTCGGGGAAAAAGAGAATAGTTATAATTACTGGAATTGAAGCGGCCGCTATTAGTCGGCCCGCCGGAGTGCAGCTGCAACTGCGGCTCGAACTGCCGATGAGTTTTCGACCGACGTCCGGCGCGATTTCCCGTCAGGCACGCGGATCGTCTCCACGCTAAAAAGCCCCACCAGGACCAGATGCTGCTTCTGGATAAATGAAAATGAAATCCATATGGCTCCCGCTAACGATATTTCCAAGCTTTTCCATTAATCGCGACGACTCGCGGGAACGAGCACGCGCCGGTACATAATTCACTCGGGACCCCCGCGTTACGGAAATGCAGGTAAATAAAAAAAAAATACCATTGGTCCGGGGCCAAGCAAAAAACGAAACGTATGTTGTAACGTCATAGAGACGTTATGTCATCGTCTGTCGCACAGAGACGTTGCGAAACCCGATGTGGAATGATCCCACGAGAGCATAACGCGGTTCGAGGGGTGTTATGGGGAATTACGAGTATCGCCATTAAGGGGATGTGAAAGTGGCATCCGAAAAGTCAATCGTTCGTGAAACTTTTCTCCGAACTTAATGTACCGAATCGTTTCAAACTTGTGAAGATATCTATAAACAAACTTTGTGAAGAATTGTGAAGATATCTATAAACAAATTTAAAAAGAATTGAAATTTAATGGTTGCCAAGACCTTCCTTATGGCCTTAATAATGACATCGTCAAGTTTAAAACGATTCGGTACTCTCAGTTTGGGGAATTAAGGTAACCCTTAAGGGTAACGTGTCAATTAAAGACAAATCGGTAGGATAGGTAACCCACAGTTGAAATGAATGATCTCGATTGATATTCTCTGTTTTTCTGATTATTTAAATATTCAAAATTGAGGTTTCCTAGGTTTAACCGAGTCTCGATCCGACTTGTACCCGAACTCCGCAGAAAAGGACATTAATGCACATTCGAAGTTCAAAGGAGACCGATTTCCTTCCCATTTTCGTATCTTACGTTCTCGCGTTATACTCGAAAACCTCCAACGCGTTAAGGAGGCTTATCCGAGGTAAACATTTTCGCCTGGGGAATCCTGTCAGCCTATCGGCTTAAAATCCGCGAAACTTTTCGCCGGGGGTAAAAGCGTCGATAAAGGGGTCTATTGGCCGAATTCCCGAGTTTCTTGCGAGGGAATTTCTACCGTGCTTTTAAACCGCGTATCGCCGTAGGAAATCCCGGGGCAGTATGAAAGGAACAAAAGCCGGCCGGCTGCGTAGGAAAAAATGAAATGCAAATAAAAGTCGGCGCGCGACTCGATAGGACGAGTTCTTCCCGAATTTAACGGGGCTTTGTATGTACGCTGCGTTCTCTGCCTTGGCTACGATATTACATCCTCCTGTCGTTTTTCGTTTGCTTCAGGTCCTACCTCTCGCCGGTATCAAATGGAGGACCAAACGGAGCAACCATGAACTGCGCTGGCTCGCAGGGTAAGTCTCGAAAAGAAAAAAAGAAAAAAACCTCCACGTAGAAACTCAACTCGCCGAGGTCAGATTTCTCGGCGACCTCGCGACTCGCGAAACGTATCCGCGGTTACTGCCGCGGTTTTTCGTGCATCGCAATTGCTAAGTTAAAGACATGCGAGTGGACGTAGGTACTTCGGACGATTATCCTCCTGGACGAGAGAAAAGGAATTAGGACGATTACGGAATTTCGAGTCCACTTTTTAGCGATATACAGTAGACTCCTGGATAATGCGAGGTGTTGCAACAGGAATTCCTGTAACGAAGATTTCGCGACTACGGTTTTCGTATAATGCGATTATTCGTATAATGCGCTAAATAACAAAACACATTATGCGCGTTATAGGAGAAAAATTCCCGTACAGCAGGATTTCCTATAATGCAAATTCCTATAACGCGCCAAAATTATTGCGACGATTGTTTTCGTATAACGTGATTCTTCGTATAATGCGCTAAATAACAAAACACATTATGCGCGTTATATGAGAAAAATTCTCATGCGAGATAATTTCCTATAACGCGAATTCATATTTCGGTATAACGCGCCAAAGATATTTCAACTATTGTTTTCATGTAACGCAGTGCTTCGTACTACGCGCCAAATGAAAAAACACATTATGCGCGTTATAAGAGAAATTCCCAAACAGGACGATTTCCTATAACGCGAATTTATATAGCGCATAACGTATTAACCGCGTTTGTACAGGAATCTACTGTAACTGTCTCGAAATTGGAACTCGAGAATTGGGTTAACATATTTAGGGAAACATATTTCGTTACAGTGTTAGTAATTCCCTGTAGAACGATCACGTCCTCCGATACGTGACGTCACTATATTTTGTTGAAGCGATAACGAAATTATTCTTTCTTATTTTCAACTCGAACGATCCCATTGTTTTGAGTCTACAAAAAGTAGTCAGTTATTAGTCCTGTCATCTCCCCCGAGGAATTTCATCCCCGTAGTTAACTCCACGGGAATTCCAACGTGGCCTGAAATATCGCGAATAGCCACTCCCTGCTGAAACGTTTCGATGATTCTCCAGCCTCCCGGAAGTGGGTGGAATGCAGTGTTTTTGGATTTGAAAAATCGCAGAGGGCCCTTCGGCGCGACACGTGCTCTCGCGCAGCAGCCCGATGGTAAAAATGCCAGGATATTCCTAAATATCGTCCTGTCATCGATCCAGGGACTCGAAAGAGGCCAAAATACCAATTTAACGCTCGCTTTTCTGGTGCACGTTCAATCGGTGGCGAAGGGTCGGAGGTACAAGTGATTCTTGCAAATCAGGATGAGAATAGACGCATGACCTGATGAATGACAATAGTCATACATTGGGTCAACAATGTGTACCATTTTTTTAATTTTTTAAGACATTAACCGACGAACCAATTAGAAACAGGACAGACTCGATGAATAAATTTCTGCGCGAACCTGAAATTGCGATTTCTAATTGAAGAAGATTGAGAGGGTTAGCAACCTCTTGAGAATTGTAATAACTTTCGGAAAGTATTTATGTTTCACGGGCATTTATTCGTAAGCTTATTAATTTATCCTCCCACTACTAACTCGATCGAGGGGCTATTCACTTGGAAATCAGGGATAATGATTTCCTTCTTTGAGAGCCTTGCCTTTGATTTCATATGATAAAAAATAATGCGAATCGGTAACAAGTGACGTTCGGCCTTAAAATGGTGACAGTGTTCAGTGATTTCCAACGATTTCTAGGGATTTCTTTTTCCGATTTCCAGCTGATTTTCAAGTGATCTCAAGCGTTAAAATCCACGATTGCCTGAGTGAATACCCCTCGAAGTCGATCTATCAATGTTCGTAGTTATGAATATTTTCAATATCGCAAGAAATGTCAATTTTTGCCCTAAACAAGCGTCATTGACCGAAACGAGCTTGCCATCTCCTGTCACTTCCCAGATAGAAATTCATGATCATCATATTATGAAGAAAATCGATTTACAAACAATTTGCAGACCATTTGCTGCATGAAATGTGTGCAACATATGTACACACATGACCCAATAAATGTGAAGAAAAATTTCCAATAAATTTGTCACGCTTCAATGTTTTACCGGTAATACGTGAGATAAACTTAGCTGTTGACACATTGACACATTGCGCGTACTTAACTTTGTTCCATGTTAAAGTATTTTTGGTTGGTCAACGTGTACTGCAATGAGTACCAAACAATGACTCACGAGCTCACGACCCACTTCATGATCTTTTATGTGGCAAATTTCATGCAAATTTTGAATCACTTTGTCTATCTGAATTCTGATCGGCTCTTTCATCCGGAACCCGATCGGAGTTAGGACCGTTTCCCAAAATTTCTCCACGAGGGTATCGGAATTGCGCGAGCGAGTAGTCGAAACGGCGAAACGAAGGAGAGAGAGAAAAAACCGTAACGAAGCTTCGAATGTGCGATGCAGGAGTGATGGTGAAGCAGGAGGCCCGGGACGACGGGTACGAGACGAGCCCGGACCTGGAGATGAGGAGCAACGGCGGTGACAGCAGTCAGCAATACCACACCCCGCTGACACCGCACACACCCCACACGCCGCACACACCCTTGACACCCATTCCGACGACTCCGCACCAGCCTCAGCAGTCCGGATCGACGGCTGCCACCCTCGGACAGGTCAGTAAGAGAACCCGGACCTCCCCGGACCACCCCGAACCTCTATCGGACCTCCCTCGGACTTCCTATCGGACCTCCATCCAAACCTCCATCCAAACCTCCGGACCGCCACCCGGGGGACTCCACCTAGCCGGCCGGTCACACGGAGGCCGTCGACGCTCCACCGAGTCACGAGAAACGCGTGTCACTGTGGAGCATAGACGCCCCTTTCATCGTTTCCTCCCCTCTTTGCGTAAAAAGTCGAGGGAAGGCGCTCCGATAAGTCGCATGACCGCTTTTCCACGTTGAACGTCAAGACGGAGAGTAACCGCACGAGTTTTGCTCGCCACGGGTGAGTACCCATGTAGAAAATCTGCGAGGGCGCCGGCTAGGATTTTTAGCCAGGACGACTACGTATCAACGGGTCCTGTTAAAAATATTCCAAAAATTCATGCACTCTTGGTACACAAGGTTATGGTAAAATTGGAATTTTCACGTACCAACAGTGAATTACTGTACATTTATGATAAACCTCGAGATAAATTTGTGATGTTGCTATGACGTAACAATTAAAAGCATTTTAGGGAATTTATATCGGTAGGAGATGATTCGGCTACGTAGGAGTTCCTTCATTTTCCGCAAGGAGCGCTCGCATCGGTAGATCAGGGAAAATCTGAGATCCTGGGATCCGATTCTGGGGTCACTTTCTGGGGGATCGATCTTTGACGTTATGTCCCCTTATGCTACTTCATGATCTCGACGTTTAGCCCAGAAAAAGTGAAAGATGAAAGCACTCGGATTTCTTGGAAATTGTGAAAATCCTTCTGCGTTTCTGGATGAAACTGAAGGAAGTGCACAGTTTTAGTCGGTGCTCATTATTTATGGCGTATTGTCCCATCTGAATGCGGCACGGTAGTTATTACCGAAAAGTTGTCATAATTTATAGCGTAAGCTGACTTCTGAATAAAGTATGCTCAAGCGAAACGTGACTCTTGTCTTGCACGTGGTGGGCTACGTGGTCGGAGGTTCCGATTTTAAAATGGAGCAAAAAGCGGAATTGAAAAGACCCGTACTTAAGGAAACGAAAAAGACTCGCAGAAATTCCTCGCATGTAGAAGTCAGGAGTTAAGATCCAGCTATAGAAAGACCGGTACCCGAAGAGCTATTCATTCATACTTAAGGTGAAACGAAACCCTCCTCAAATCAGTCGATTCGAATAAGACACTTTTTTTAAGGGCCTATACCCCTGAGAACGACGAAGAAATTACACATTTTTTAGGCAAAAGTACGAGTTAAATTTAACATTTTACCACGATCGAGGTACGGGCGACAGTCATGTGTTTGCTGAATATAGCGCTAAAATTTGAACTCGATCGGTTCAGCCGTTTTTTCAGAAATCACCTACGCCAGGTGCAACCCATTTTTTTTTACTACTCTACGGTTGTAATAATAAATAAATGAATATGTATTTTTTACTGAAAAGAAAAATGTTCCTGTATTCTCCTACATTAAACCTTTCAAGGGAAAAAAAAAGTTTGTACCATTATATGCTGTACCTTTTGAGAAAAAAAAAATGGTCAAAAATGTGTAATTTTTTCGACGTTCACAGTGGTATACTCCCTTAAGGGTACTGGACCAATCTGTCCGAAATTTTGACACATGACCTAGGGGCATTTAAGAATTATCCTGACACTTTCAAAATTTAGTTTATCGAAACAGAAAATGATTGACCTAGTCTCAGCCAAAACAAAAATGGCGTCGAGCTCTTATATTACGTGTTTCACTTCACCTTAAGGGCACGAGCGTTTGAAATAACAATTTCTTCATTTCTTCGACTTTGGATCGCGCGTTTCGAGTGTTTCCGGGCGGCGGATTTGACGATTTGACTTCCTGGTGTTTTTCCGGGCCGGCTGAAATCGAATAATTTCGAGGTCGCTTAATTTTGAAGTCACGAACGCGTTTCCTTTTGTTTGCCCCGACTTTAATAATTACTATGGGCTTCCCTCTCGCGGGGTCACTATGTTCCCAGGGTACTTCGCACTATGTGCCGCCCCCGGGGCATGGATGTTGAGAAAGAAAAGAGCATGTATTCTATGAGCGAGGAGAGTTCGTTAGCTTTGTAAACGCCGAGACGAAGGGAAGAAAAAGTAATCAGCAACCCTTTCTTCCGGTAGCGTTCGCGAAATGCTGCTTCCGAACAAATAACTCGGCCGAGTTTCTTCGAAATTCTCCGCTCTGAGCTCGCACGCGTGTTATGGGACTGGAGGAGCAAAATGGCGGGTCTCGGGAAAAAAAAATTCATCGGTACGGGTTTTTCTTCAAAATCCAGAATTTCGAGACGGCCCACGTACGTCAAGACGAAAAAAGGATCCCGACCGAACATGCCCGAGTGGTTAAAAGAGCTCCCTTATATTTCTGCTCGAAAATTCTCGACTTTGAGATTTTCCGCAAACGTACCGGGCCAGAAAACATGGCGGAATTTCGAAAAGTGTTACATTCACCGAGAGCACGTGCGGATCGTCGAGTCTGCCGCGTGGCTGATCGCGAGAACGATCGCGAATAATTACATAGCTACGTTGAAATGCGTGTAATCGTAATTACACGTCGCCGAGGACAATTACGCTTGGCAAAACAGAGAAATCGACGGAAACGACGGGATTGCTCGATAGCCACGGGCTAGGCTCTTCCATTTATCGCACACGTCGGGAAACTCTTCTTATTTGCATTAGGAGAAACAAAATCTGATATCGGAATAAAAATGTATAAAATAGAATTTAAATGATTAAAATTGGCGCGGAGCCACCATACGTGTTGGACGTGAAACTTTTTTTTTTTTCTTTATCTTTATTTCACTTTAAATGTCTACGATTAAATGAAAGAATAACGCACCGACGCTAACGGAAGCATTTACACTAATTATATAAATATTAACACATGAAGATGAATATAAACTGTAATGAATTGTAAATAAAATTCCGATGAGATACCAATTATAATGAGTGTTGATTTTACTGTCAACTTTGTCAAGCCCGAAGCACACCAATTGGTCGACTTCTTAGCCAACAAATCGAAATTAAATGGCAGTAATGAAAACCTATTCGCAAATTGTGTTAATGATAAAATACAAAGGTATTTGAAAAATGCTGGGATTTCATTTCTTATGATTCGAGGTTTGACATTCGACAATATTATAATATTTACCGACTGATAGGTTGAGGTATAAGTTCCTACCGTTTTATTTACGCTACGTTACGTTAAAAAAAAAAACGGCGAGAACTTATTCCTTAACCTAATACTTTGGAAGGGAAATATGCAGTTGAAGTCGTGCAGCAACTCTGATAAAGTTCCGGGGTGCCACGGGACGTGATCTCTTTCCACAGGTCTTTTGTTTTTCCCCGGACCTTTTTTCTTTTTTACTCTTCTCCGTGTCCTTCATTTGTGGCTTTCTTCCAGAAAACCGAAACCCCGTTAGCGAACCAGACCGTACTTTTGCTCGTGGAAAAGGAGACTCTTGACAAGTAGAACATGCTCGCCGGGCCTCTTCGTTAACGAGAGACGCGTCGCGAATCTATCGGGATTCGGGTACGTAGAATAAATCCGGGAATAAAACGCCGAACTTCCGCGATTTCGAAACCAGCCGATCAATTTCGGAGGGGGATGCTTGAGAGACTTGTCTTCGTTAACGGTGACTCACTGCCTTGGAAATTAATGAACGCGTCGACGCGAACATTTACGATTTCGACGACATCGTCACGTGGTCGAGGTCTTCCTCTTTTGTTCCCCCTTTCCTTATTGTACAGGACATCGTAACGCCGGTCAAACTGCACCATTATCATATTTAAGAAGATACGTCTTAACGTTATTTCTTAAAATAGCCTTCTATCAGAATAATTATGAATCTAGACTTGCAGGATTTATTTATATCTAACTATTTCGCGGTAGCGTCGGTGAATGCTAGTCAGAGGCATATTATATTAGTTCGTTAATGTTTTATTAATTTTATGGCTTCGTCTCAAATCGATATCAACCATACGTTCAAGCGTAATTAGTAGTAATTGTTAAAAATGTCATTCTATTTGCATACAGATGCAGGCACTTTTGCATAACCTCAAACGGACGTTATGAAAATGATAAAACTGAATATAACTCCCGGGCGGCAATATTGTAACGATTAAGTTAACTGTTATTATTAAGTAAAAACTTCGGTTATCTAAATACTTACCCTTCGATAAAAATGGCTCTGTTTAGAAACGGCATCAAAAAGAAAGATGGTATATGGTCATTCAAAGATGTGAGAAAAGCCATTAAAGTGTAAAAAAAATTCGATTTCGTATTTCGTTTAAGTATTATGACAATATTTTTTTATTTAACAGTCTATGTATGAGCGATATCGAACATCTTTCATTCTGCGACATAATTATAGAAAATGGGGAATATTCATAATGAACAAAAAAAAAACAATCTTTTCAAAAGTTATTTCTATAGTACCGTTTCGGATATTTTTCGAACATCTTTCATTCTGCGAAATAATTATAGAAAATGGGGAATATTCATAATGAACAAAAAAAACAATCTTTTCAAAAGTTATTTCTATAGTACCGTTTCGGATATTATCACAGAGCAGTTATCGATCTTCAGTGCGCATCCAAAATAGGTGAAACTCATTGTAGAAAATGGGGAATATTCATAATGAACAAGAAAACAATTTTTTCAAAAGTTATTTCCATAGTACCGTTTCGGATATTATCACAGAGCAGTTATCGATCTTCAGTGCGCATCCATAATAGGTGAAACTCATTCTGAAACGGTTTCAGACCGCCTTAAGATTACGAGAAAGTGAAGCGTTACGCCGAAGATCGAGGTATCGATAAATCTTCGACCAAGGCCCTTTCTCTCATTCATAGCGCATGCTCTTTTTCAGTACCTCATTTAATGACTTTAAGATTTATCATGGTTTAGGCCGGGCAGAATCGGCAAATGTCACCGTTCATCTTTGTTCCAAAGCGGTCATTTTCTTGGCGAGAGTCAGAAGTTACGAGAAAGGTCAAAATTGTAATTTAGGAGAAAAGTAATTGCAGGATAGGTGCAACAGTAGGTCGGCTGCATCGGCGCGAAAAGATGAATTGCCGGCTTAGCTTCCACGGAATAATATTTCATAAAGCAAGAGGACGAGTATTTTGGTAAAAAAAGTGCATTTGTTAAATCCATGGTAGCGAGGCATTCTATAAAAAAAAAAAAACACTTCCGGCGCGACGGATTCTTCAGAAATAAATTCAGAGCTGTAACCTCATTTTAGGTGATCCAAAATTATACTCGTTTATCAGTGCTCGCGGATAAAGAAAAACCATTAAACTATTGCGGTGATTCTCATTACTTACATTATTAAAAAAGATATAATTCTATAACATTTTCGTTGGAAGTTTTATTCAGATATGGTATACTAATTCACTGTTAACACGTCAAATTTATAATTTCACTGCCACCTTATGTACTAAAAGTCTATGCATTTTATGAATATTTTTAACGTGGTACTTTTTGTAAAATCTGCGCGATTTTTTGTATTACGTTAACGAGTAGCCCCATCGTTAACTTTCAGATTAGGCAAAGGAATCATTAAAGCTTAATTATACTTTCATGGTGTAACGTGTGACGGTAAAATGAATTCAGTTCCAATGTACCAAGAATTGTCTCATTATTTCCGTCTACGTGTAAGTAGACGAAAGTTCTAAGTTCTTTACGACAAATTACGGTGCATCAACGCTTATACACCCTTGGGATCGTTACGGCTTAACACGAAGCTTCGAGCTTTTTGCAGCTTTTATTTTCAAACGCTTCTTAAACGCGTTCAAACCGAATGGGACTCTTACCTAGTTTTTCCGGGGAAACTTTTCCAGGAGACGACTCGCCGGTTGAAAACACGGCTTTCAATTACGCCACTTGAGAACTAGCGGAAACTAATCCTCAACCGGTGAAAATAATTAAAATTAAAGGAGCGATAGACCGTGAATATAATTTCCTCGGGCTCCTCGGCGGTGTCAGGGTCCTAGAGGAAACCCTCCGAGAAGCTCCGTCAAACGAGCCAGAAAAATCGGAAGGAGCTCCTCTCGAAACTTTTCCCCTCTCGCTGTCGACTTTCCAGAATTTCTCTTGGCGACTCGGCAAGTCAAAATGGTCAAATGGGAATTTTCAGAGTTTAGGCCGATTTTCTAGCCGACATTTTGGCATACCTTCCGATTTCGTTCCTCACCTGAATTCAGGATGTTCCTATAAGGTGACGTGGAACACCACAGGACAAAATTTAGTTCATTAAATGATATCGCTTGATTGACTGTAGAGAAGACCGAGGACAATTCTGACAATTTGTACACTTTTAATTCCGTAATTGATAGTAATGGAATTTCACGATTGGAACTGAGTACACATGTTAACTAAACCTTCCACTAAAAAATGGTTCAGGCCTTATCGCTGTAAAAGTTCAAGAAAAATTAGCGATTGTAACACTTCTCGGAGCAGATGTAACGATACTTATTAATTAGAAAAATTTAATGAATATGGAAAGTACAAGTTGAATACGTAAAGGCACAACGGATAGTATTAATTTTGGATTCGTCCGGAAATGAATATAAAATTTGTCAGACTTGTAACCAATATACAGGTTGAACGAAAAATGTCGGATTATTCGGTACACCCAGTTTGGAGAAAAATTTCATGAACGACCCTTCGCACCCCCTTAATTCGAACAGAAATTCAATTCTAAGTACAAAATGAACATAAAGATGTAACACCAGTGCTCACCACTTTGATACTTGAATAATGTTTCAATAAGAACTATTGAAAAAAGGTAGTAAAAGGGTGCAAGTGAAGTTTAACGCAGCGGAGAACGAGTTGTCGTTCCTGACACTTCTTGGTGTCTATCAAGAAGACTAAAGAAATCTCGAAAAAGAAATAATAAATTAATCTCAATGTAGATTTATAATATACGGCAAGATAAGGCGCGCGGCCTCGTCCATTTAAATGACTCGTTAGGTGGGTGAAAATTAATCGGAGAACGGGAATAAAGTGCGATACCCAGGACACGGCTCGGAAATCGGCAGCACTTTTCCCTCGACCAATCGGATCGGTCGTTTCTCACCGGACGCGGGCAAGGTCGATGCTCTTGACCTATCGATAACCTCGAATCGAGGTCGCGATACGATACGAGTCTCTGGCGAACGCGGACGATAAAGAATTCTTTATATTCCCCCACGTTTGACTCCGTACAAATTGCCGCTCGAATGTGCAATGACCTTAGGGTCGGTTCCTATGGTACCTTTCCACGTGTGTGCATTTGCGCAGTAAACGCGCAAACCGGATCCCCGGCTGGGGGATTTAACGTTTCCAAAAATTGCAATAATTTCCTTAACTGGTTTAAGATTTTTTTCTTTTTTTTTTACCGATTCCCTCATGCCTGTCGGTTGCGAGATAACGCGGGAAAGAAATCGCCGACAGTGATAAATGAATGAACCGATAGTATTACCCTGATTACTGGAGCAAGAATTACGAATACTTTCGAATACAAATGTATACTAAAATATACACCGAATACGAATGTGTTTTTCTAACCTGCGAACTGTGTCGTCCATGTGATTGAAAATTAGAAAACAAAGGACTTCGAAATTCGCATATTTATGTATTAAAATCTCTAAGAAAATGGTACGAGAAACTTTTGAAAAAAGAAACGGTAGTTCAACCTCGATTACGTGTACATTATACTTGAACTGACATTTTCAACGGGGCAGGATAAAACTTTGCTGTAAATCTAGTTACATTTCCAAAACGAGTGGCAGTCATTTCTTTTCATCCGTGTATTTTGCTATCCATCATACTTGACGCTTTTTGTCCGATCCCATTCGATCTATGCGTTCTCTTTTTTTTTCCAAAAAAAAAAGAACGCGGCAAAAACTGTGTTTTGTCTTTCCCATACTTGTTTTGGCTACGCAAATGCATTTACTTCGACATACAAGGCCTTATTTGATTTTCGTGCCCGAAAATATTGGGTCAAAATTAACCGATCGAATGTACGATAAAGGTCCACACTTTCGTGGATAAATCTGCGGTGATGTTTATATTGCGAAATGAATGTGCAATAATTATCGATTGGCGCTATTTCGATAACGTTTCTTTGTCTGACTAAAACCAAGATTTTACTACTGCCATTCGCAACGAGCGCGCAAATCTCTTAAAAACCCGAATCGCAATTATCGATCGCAATTGAGGATTTAAAGCACTATGATTATTTAGTCCGGCAACAGAAATTTCAGTCTGATTTGCTTCTCTAAAAAACATAATTATTCATTTTCCTCAGTAGAATCTCCAAGTCATCGAAATGTCTCAATCGAATCAAGCTTGAAAGATCTCAAAATAGAATGATGGTTCTATTTGTGCAAATTAGACATGAAAATATTCCTACTATTACAGCAATTGAAGGAAGACGGAGTAATACTAATTGAGAAATGTACTATGAGTTCATTGCATTGTTGCAGTCGTAAAAAAGTGGAACCTTATATAGTTGAATCAAATTACAGGGTATTACATAAATATGTCTTAAATTATTGATGTTGACAATTACATTTAAAAAACGTCCGCGTTACGAGTTATTGCAAGCGCAATCTCTAAACAGATTCACGTTATTAGAAATCAGTAATAAATCTTATGATAATAAAATGAACGAAAATTGATAAAAATCGCCAAAATGATATTGGAAATCACTGTGTAATCCCAGGAAAATGTTGAAAATCACCAAAACATGGTTGCAGAATGCATGAAATCACTGGATCGTATTGCTGATTATTATATGAAATCAATAGGAAACAGTTCTCAAAGAATAAAATCGTTTCGTCAGATTTCCGAGTGAATTTTCGCCGTCCACGATATACTATTTCATTATCGGTACTGTAACTTTCAGCAAATAATCCGCATTCCAAATGGTCGTTGAATTTGAATATTCAACGTCTTCCCTCTGATTATTTTCTCGGAATTATTCCCTTGTATTTTTAACACGAGCACGTAGTACGCAGTGCACTACACATGTACGATTACAAAACTCGTTACTTCCTGGAAAAAGGCTCGAAACAATAAACTGTTACATTTCGTCCCCTAACAAAAACATTTCCAATGTACGCGTGGTATTCATTTTAGCGACCAAACCGTTTAATCGATTTGGGTTAAATCTAAAAAAAAATCGTATTTTGTGAAATAACCGCAGCAAGCTCGATGAACAATACCGCACATACATGTTGGAGTATTACGCGAAACTTCCACATTTTTAAGGAACAAACCGGTGAAAATAATTGTTAGCAGCAACTTGTGAAGGCTTAATGAACTAGTAAAAAAAAAATAAATAAATAAAGAAATGACGAAATGTAGAAATCAATAAATATAAAATCAGTGAAACTCTTTATCGCCGCCTTATATGGCGATAATATGATACACGTTACACTTGAGTATTGAAAATGGCATTACCACCAAAAGGGGGACAGATGAATTTTCGTTTATCGAAGTCGATTAAATTTCTCAGCGTCTTTTATATCACCTTAACTATTTGGGTACTAAGAGTGCCTAAAGGCGCCCGACGTTTGGTCCAATATTGCCTGCACGGTCAGACGAATTTCGTCCATATGTCGAAATGGCTCCGTGTTCAATGACAGAAAACATGTATCCTGATGAGAACTAGAGTAACAATAAACGGATAGGAACTCGCGTGGAAAGTTGGGAAGAACTGCCACCCGAAAAGGGATAATCGACGACCGGTGAAAAATCTCGCTAAGGTTGTCTCTCCTTTTTCGCTATTCCTGTCTCGCATTGCACAACGGTCGTAATTGCCAGGACGAGTTCTCGGCGCATAAATGACGTCGTCGAAGGTTTTGAAATTCCTGGAACGTGTTCACACGTGTCGGACACCCGGATTGTCCGTAGCTGGTTACACGCACTCGCATCGTAATGCATGATGCAACCAGTGCCTTTGTATCCTTGTTGCGAGTACATGCTTTGTTGGGCCTTTTTTTCGAACGTAATCGGAAGACGTTATTGAAAGGAGCCGCCGGAAGCCACGTATGCGACTTTTGAAATTCCCGGTTACGCGCGTCGACGAGTTTGCCGTGTATTTTCTACGACCTTAACTTTTCAGAAAAACTCACTTCCTACATCTCTAACGGTGGAAACAATCGCCGAAGAGAAATTTACATACATTTTTACACACTTCGTAACTTGAGTTACACACGGAAAAACGTAAAACGGAAGAATTGCAAATTAGAAAATGTGTAAATACACCTAGCCTTGTATATTTACCGTGTCGATGCATTTTTACTTGAATTCAATGTAACATTACATTATAATTTTCTATAATTTAACTCGGATACTGAATGTGATATTACAAAGACAATGTAATTATACTGCAATTTATCGTGGCATCAAAATAACCAATCATTGAGTATGTAAATTTACATGGGCATTCTTATCAGGGCACGCGCAAGTATCACAGTTCATCGTCTTATATGGCGATAATATGATACACGTTACACAAGATAAATAAACTGCTTCTAAGTGTTTCACGTTTCATTACGTTCCCATTTCTTGCTAAGTTCTCATATCCTAAAAAGTTTCAGTAGAAAAACCACGAAGTTGTTGCTTCTTGCATCGTTAGGGTGGTAATCGTTGTTAACACTATTTCTCCCACGATTTTGTGTATACCTATTTCGACCAAAAGGTTTTGACGAGCTGGAGGAAAATGATACCGCTAAATAAATATAACAATTATTACACGAAAACTCAAAACATTAATTGAGAAAAAATTATTAAGTTTTTAAAATAATTTCAAGTTAAAATTTTAAAAGGTGTCTTTTGACACCTTTGGTAGAAATAGTGTTAAAATAGGTATTAGATAACAAGAGGCAAGACCCGACGACAAATTGCGGGACACATATAACCAGGATTTTGTTTATCATTGGAATCACTGTTCCAAAAATGAAATTCAGCAGTATTTCTAATCGATTATGCAATAAGAATCGACATCGTTATCTGTTGGCGCAGGTGGCGATAAAGTGCGAGACACCGGTGGACCCGTACTCGTTCGTCGACGAGGAGATGTCGATAGGCGGGATGCGGACGGCGAGCAGTCCGGGCGGAAATCCGGAGAACATGACGTGTCCGGGCGGAGCCCACGACGCCCTGGGGACGCCCTCTTCGACGCCGCCCGGATCGCTGTCCTCGCAGCACCACCAGATCATGAGCGTCATGAACGGCGCCGTCAACCCCCAGCTGGCCCACCAGCCCAAGAAACGGGGTCGCAAGAAAAAGTCGGAGCTTATTCTCACCCCGGAAGAGTAAGAGTTCATCTTATATTAACACATTAAGGTGATATGAAAGTGTGATATATATACATACCAAAAAATTAAAATATTTATAAAACTTTTCTCCAAACTTGGTGCACCGAATTATCTGAAACTTTAACACATCATTATGGAGGCCCTAAGGAAGAACGCGCTGTACGTGAAATTTCATATTTAAAATAAAATTATCCATTTATCTCGGGCAAGAACCAAAGAAAAGATTTTTTTTTTCGAGAAATTTAGAGCCTCCATAAGCACGTGTATAACGTCAAAATATGTATAAAACATTTTTCCAGTTTGGAGACTGAAATCTCCCTTTCATATCACCTTAAAGTGTGAAGGCTTTTTAAGTGAAGTTACATATGTGCCCATAATTAAGAAAGTGGTCTAAGTCAAAATTAAAAAAAAAATGAGTTTATCAGTTATTTCACGCCATATTATTTCAAACGAAATTAATTCAATGTAATTTCGAAACAAAAAATATATGACTTAGACCACTTTCATAATTATGGGCACATATGTCCGTCCCGATTTGAAATCCGCTTTTCGTTTATCCGTCTTTCCTTTTTTTTAAACTCTAAAACAAGTCCCCGTGAAGTCGTTCAGTGATCGGTGAAAGTCGTTCGAAAGCGTTTCCATATGTTAGGGAAAGTTTTGGTAAAGTACGTTTCCGAGGTCGGGAACGTAAGGACGGCAGAAAGGACCTAAGGGATAAGAGTCGTCCTCTATCATTGTCACCTAACATGTTATCATTCGCATAAACGTAATATTCTAAACGCACCGTTTCGTGAATTTTTCCATAATATCTGAAAATATTGATACAGCATAAACATTTCGGTATGCCGTTATAAATATAGTACATAAATGTACTAATTTCCAAGACATCAAGCCTACAATCGTAATATAACCGTGCATATCTTTAAGTGTTTAACCATTATGGAAACAAAAATCGTTACCCCTTTTTTCCTAGTCTTATTCCGCATCGAATCGATCGTGCATTCATTTTATTACGTTAAACTGATTTCTCGTAATCTATATGAGCATAAAGCATATTTTCTAACATGAAGAAAAAATATTTCCAAAGAGGTTACATCAAATTATTAGGTTGAGGAATAAGTTCCGGCCGTTTTTAACATAACGCTGCGCAATTAAAGTGGCGAGATATTATTCCTTAACTTAATATTATCGCGCAATTGCCGCTGTTACATTTTGCAACGAACATGCTATTCGAAACAAAAGGTAGTAGATCCGTCCTTGACAGAAGAGGAACGAGGGAGTATTTCAAAGAAATTCGGAGCGTTTTGAATTTGGACCAGGACGGGAGATGATTTTAGCGCTTAACGAGCCTCAAGGCCGACTCTCGAGGGAGGTTCATTGTGGATTCTCATTGAAGTACGTCGACTTGGTTTCGACGCCGAGCAAAAGCAGCAGCCCTCGTGTTTACCGCTTAGCAAAGCCAGGAGTGGCTCGTCGTTGAGAATCGAGAGGGATCTTTTGTTAGGGAGAAAAACGTCCGAAAGTCCTCGCTACCGCCATTTTAGCCCCCAAAAGGCCATTCATTTTCGTTTACGCACCTGCAAAAGAGCACCGCAAACATTTTCGGCCGGCAATTTCATTAAGAATAAAGCGTAAAGAAATCATGTACCATGTACTCGTTACGACGACTGACCTCAAGGGAGGGGCCGAACTAACTCGCGCAATGTGCCAAAGGGAAATTGAGAATAGGATCCAAATGGGGATTTTAATTCGGTTAAAAGTGCATCAAACTTAGACTCTTCATTTGCGTTTCCAATTATTCTTCCGCCCTTTCATCTTACCACTTATTAATCCGCCATGTATAATGGAACGAAAGTTTCTAAAAGGGGCCGCAGTAATACTTTGCGACTTGAATTAATCGTTACACATTTCCGCTATCAGGGCCGGATTAAATTAATTCTTTGGTCACATTGGTAATTAGGAAATATCTAATAACTGTTTGTATGCGTTAACATACAATTTTTCTCATAGGGCGACGCTTAAAAGATATGATTTTCCGTTTTTCAGAGCCGAACTTGCCGAGGCGAAAAAGCGTGCGAAAACGTACAAGGAGAGGAAAAAGCACGACAGGTTCGACGGGATGCCGGAGGAGGAAGTCAGCAAACGCGTGCTTCCGGACCACCTAACCAGCGACCTCGACATCATCATCGTAAGTTTCCCGGAAAAGTGCTCGATGGTTGCAAAAGCCCGTTTAAGTCGCCGCCGATCGTAATTGCGTGCTCTCCCGCAATAATTGTTCCTTGCGAGATTACTTCCACTCGAACCGCCGTTTCTCCCGCGACTTAAAATCACTCTTAAAAATGTTCATGTCGAATTTAATGTGTCGTTGCGGTAACAATTATTGGTCCTCTAAAATGTAGCAACGTTATACATTTTGATAAAATTTAGCAACGTTATACATTTTGATAAAATTTAGCAACGTTATACATTTTGATAAAATCTAGCAACGTTATACATTTTGATAAAATTTAACAACGTTATACATTTTGATAAAATTTAGCAACGTTATAAATTTTGATAAAATTTAGCAACGTTATACAGTTTGATAAAATTTAGCAACGTTATACATTTTGATAAAAAACCTAAAATTTTTAAATGCCAGGAAATTCAGGTCTTGAGGCTTCCGTGGTCGTTCCTTATGTACAAATGTCTTCCGGGTGAGAACCGCGTGTGAAGTTATTGTCTTGCCGACGTTTCTCTGGCGTTGCAGCGGGCATCATCAGGGCTAGGGGGCACTGATGTAATTGTGCCTCCATTTGTTGGAAGTACCTTTTATATTACGGTTGAGCTGACAATTGGCTAATTAGGTTTCACCCGTAGGGGGTCCGCTAATCGGTACTCTCCTTTAAATTCGGTTGATCAACTAATGTCAGGAAATTTCTTAGGTGCTCGCAATCCACGTGCTAAAATTTCAGACAACTATGTGGCGTACTCAACATGTTGTTTCGGTATAATCATTACAAAGAGATCAAAGTAAACCCCAAACAATCAACTTGAAATTATGATTTTTCATACTTTAATCGGCTACGTCGCCATCTGTTGCATTTTGCGGGAACTATTTTATGCCTCCGGAGTACTTACAGAGCACATATTGCTCATAAAAAATCCTAAAATTTCACTACCCGCACTTATATAACTTTTCTCGATATTTCTTACATGAATCGGTGATGAAAGCGTGAAATATGTTTTGAAGCCATTTTGATTCTATTCTACGGTACATGAAAAAAAAAAATTCTCTTTGAAAAACGAACTTTCATGGGTGTCAGGGCCTTCCTTAGTACGGAAACGATATACGGAGCATGTCATTTAGTGCAATACCCAATATAATTAGATGCACCTGACGATGTAAATACCAGTATCGGTAATGTGGGTATTTAGAAGAATCTTTTTTACCGCCGTCGAGGAAATTCTCGACGTGTTTCACTTCACCTTAAGGAGTCTCGTGCCCTACCTCGCCGGTTTCGCGAGCCGGAGCAAAAAGAGCCGTGGAATGCCGTGGATTGCCGTAAAAAGGGGATAATCGAGGTATTCTGGCGCAGCTAGAGGATTTAGGCATATCGGGTTAGGTACGCGCGCACGAGCAATTACTCGTTGTTCATCCGTCATTTAGCGCGAAACGCTTGACACCGTTGCAATTCGGTTATTAAGCACGACGGTATAATCGAACGGGAGCCAGAACACCGAGGGCGGAGGGAGGACACAACGCGCGTTGTTTTCAATCGGTACAATTCCGTACTCGTCATTTTATCCGCGTTTATCCCGCGGCGGCCATTCAGTGCCGACCGACCGGCTAACGCATCGGCGTTAACGCGTTAATGCGATACACAGTTTATGATGCCCATTCGTTTGCGACCGACCGCGCACCCTTGCAAGTACCTAGGTACGCGTAAACGTGCTTACCTACGGTGTCACGTATGCATCACCGATGCCAGTAATCCGCGACTTAAGACCCGAAGAGACGCCCCATGACCTCGTAATCTAGTTACCTTCGCCACTTCGGAGAGATAGGCACTTTCTCCTGGACCGACCTCCGAAAGAAAGCCTCGCGTGAAAAGGTACCCAGGAACTTTTCATTAAAAAATGACGCGGCGGAGAATTTTCTTTCATTTCGTCGGGACTTCCGAGATTTGTTTAGAAAGGCGCGGAACGGCGGAGGGACCTATATAAGCTGATAAATATGGTACATGCGGAATTGGCAATAATCTATACGCTAACTGGATGGCTAATACCTATTTGTTCTATGCGGAGAGGGCTTCAACGAATTCAAGGCACCCTAGCGCCACTACACATGGGCAATGGTACTAAAGAAGTAACGCGTGCGCATGTGCAAGCTTTGAACTGTCAATCTGTCAATCGCGGCAATAACAATTTATTAACTGTCAATTCATTAAGGTACACGTTTAAGATATATTCGGTGCCGTTCGCGCATGCATCTTAATGTATTTGGCGCGAAACTGAGCCGAGCTTAGATTATCTTATTTTCTCGTAAGTATTTTAAGGTTTCTAAGTGAATATTTTAATAAAACTGAGAATTACTTTCTTCCAGTAAATCAATTCGACACGTCATATACTATCTAAAATTAAAAGACGCGTTGTTTCATAGGATATCGACCATTCAATTAGTACATAGATCAGGAAGAACTGGGCATGTATAGTTCACTTATTTTTTGGTACCTTCATTTTTTTTTATTACGTTCAAATAGCGGTACGATAGCTTTATCAACGTATCCGAAGATTCAAGGATAAACATCGTGAGAAAACGTTTCGTGACAGTGGTCTCGAAAATGGTCCGGGAAATGAAATTTGAAAATGGAAAAAGTAAAAGATCTACATGTCTCTCCAGAATCTCCATCGACTCGATTTCAGTTGTACTAGATCATATTGGAAACAAACGTATACCAAAATACGTCCGCAATGTCGATTTTTCGTTGCCAGGAAAATCATTTGACGCAACATTTTTTGTTGCGACGACAAATAGACATTTTGTAGGAATTAAACGTCCCACCACGGTGTGCACATTCAGGGGGCCAGCGTCTCAATTTGTTCAGATTTTGCTCTTATCCGATTAAACCGGAGATTTGAATGGCGAAGTACCTAATTAAACGACTAATCGACGGTAAACGCGTGAAGTAGTCGAGCACGAGCGGGCCGAGGTTCACAACTGTCAGTCATCGATTGAACCGATGGGCTGTTTAAATCTCATTTTGATTTTACTCGACATTAGTCCGCGCAAACCAGTCGGATAACCAGTCGATAAAAGCGAAGTGGTAGTTAAACGACTGATAGTTACAAGCTCCGCTATCACCAATCGGACCGTTTAAATCTCACTCCGCTCTTAATACTCTATTCCAAAGGGAGTAAATTAAATCACTGAAACGTGTTGCTGTATTTCAAGTGCGCGCACAAACTGCATATGCTCTTACCGACACGTGCGCCGATGTCAATTCAATCCAAGTAGCTCACTCGACGAATAACGTTGCATCTTGCCAATGAAAGGAAATCAATTTTTCGCTCAATACGATTGCGTGCACGTTGACCCCGTTTTTACTTTTATTGTGTCGGTAAATTACATACCCTGGGGTCAAACAATTTCTTCCTTATACAGGACCAAATTAAAGCGAAAAGCCATTTCTCATATTTTCTGGAGAAAGAAATAAACGCGTCTTTTCTTCAAAATTCTAAAGGTACAAATTATTCAACAACACCCTGTTAAAAGAACTCCATAAAATCCGTACACTCTTAGTACGCAAGATTCTAGTAAAATTATAAATTTGATGTCTTAATAATGAATTAGTGTACATTCATCATCAAATTCTAAATATATTAATAATATTGTAACATCGCGTTATCATTCCCTGAAATTGCGATAAAAAATTACGAATTTGATATTCGGAAGTCATATAGTATATATTGTCACACTGTATATATTATCGTACATATGGTCTGGTTTCCAAATATCGATTGCGTACGCCTGAAAATGTTAACGTTCCTTTTTAACAAGGCACAGTGGAAAAAAATTGCATTTTCTTGTATCAAACACATAAGTTAAAAGCAAAATCCCAGGGTGAGTCATTTCAGTCTCTATACAGGCATTGTGCACTTCTCCACCACGAGGTCAAAAAATCGGGGTCCCGCGAAATTTTCGAAATGTGCCGCCGGCTAATTTTCCTTAGTTTTCATGCACATTCGGAGTTTGAACAGCTCGATGGGGGAAAAAAAAAAAAAAGGAAGAACTTCCGTGACCCAGAAAACCTAATAACGACGTCAAATAAGGAGACGCCCGAACGCATCTCGCTGACCTCAACCGTTTTTAAAATTTCAGTTCTTTTTTTTTTCCCTCCTCTCTCCCCTCTACGCGGGGCAGAGAATGGAGGTGAAAGCGCGGTTTTTGCGGGGTTTGAAAAAGGGCGATCTCGGAAGAGCTTGGCGCCTCGTTCGGCCGGATCGATGCAACGCGCGGCGCCATTGCGAAACTCTATCCGGAGGTGCGTGTGCCGTGCGTGTGCCGTGCGTGTGCTGCACGCCGCAGGGAGGGCCGCGCGCGCGGAAATCACCGGGGCTTCCTCGTGAATAATTAGGAGGGCATAATTAATTTTCAATTAATTAAACAGTGGCCCGCGGTCGCGCAGGCGCGGCCGGGACCTTCGTAAACTATTTCTCGGCGCATTAATTAATTCATTAAAACGTTCCCTCGCGATCCCATGCAAAACAATTCCGAGTGGCGCGCTCGGTGCGGAAGCGGGGGCCTCATGGGTGCGCGCGAGCGCGCGACCGGGAGACCGGCGGTATCGCGCCGCCCTGTGTTAACGTATGTAAAAACGCCGACACACGCGGCCGCGATATATATGCGAACATTGTGGGAACCGTCCTCGTTCGAACTCGTTATAATATTTTAATATTAATCGCGCCTCTAATTTAGGATTAACGATAGTATCATCCCACCGCTCGGGGCCCGTTCATTTTTTAGCGAGCGGCGCGCCATCTGGGTGCTTTCGTCACTCCGCGCAGATCTCGCGCTCCGCGTGATCCTGCAAGTATACGTACTAGTATACAGGGATCCTAGAAACTGTAGGAATTCCCGAAACTTGTGGAAGTTGGAGGAAATTCTCAGTCGGAACTTAGCGTTTCGCTTTTCTTAAGGTGATTACGTGCCGAGTTATCGAGGGGAGATGAGACATCTCACGGGCACTGATCTGTATATTGGGGGGGACTGGAAAGAAATTCATTATTTTTTGTCTCAGTAGTAAGTATAAAAAATAATGGATTTCTTTCCGGTCCCCCTGATACTAAATGGGTAGATGATAGCCTACAAAATGGCGTGACGTTTTGAAGCGACCACGGGCACATCAATGAAATTAAAACAATGAATTTAAATGATTCGGTGCACTCTGTCTGAAGAAAAGTTTTGTAATTATTTGCACATTTTGATACACGGTTCGAATCACCTTTAGGTGATACGAAAGAGTCATTCTATATATACATAATGCGTCAAAATATTTATAAACATATGTCCTTGGGGTTCTAGTCAGGAAAACATCATTTTTCTTTAAAAAATGAAATTTCACGAGCATCGCGTTCTTCCTTAGGGCCTCCATAATCACGTGCTGAAGTTTCAAATTATTCGGTGCACCCTGTTTGAAGAAAAGCTTTATAAACATTTTGACGTTTTGGCATATACACATATATGTGTGACACTTTCATATCACCTTAACCCCTTGACATAGAAATAAATTTGATGCATCCGAAAAATACTATTTAATCTGGCCGGAAGCAGTTCTCGGCGTCTCAAAGTCTACAATGGCACATGAAATGAATGACGTCTCCCAGACGTCATTGTATGTGAAGGGGTTAACATCCACCAGTTTCGGGGACACCCTGTATACGCGTCTCAAAGTCTACAATGTCACATGAAATGAATGACGTCTCCCAGACGTCATTCTATGTCAAGGGGTTAACATCCACCAGTTTCGGGAACACCCTGTATACGCGTCTCAAAGTCTACCATGTCACATGAAATGAATGACGTCTCCCAGACGTCATTCTATGTCAAGGGGTTAACATCCACCAGTTTCGGGAACACCCTGTATACGCGTCTCAAAGTCTACAATGTCACATGAAATGAATGACGTCTCCCAGACGTCATTCTATGTCAAGGGGTTAACATCCACCAGTTTCGGGAACACCCTGTATACGCGTCTCAAAGTCTACAATGTCACATGAAATGAATGACGTCTCCCAGACGTCATTCTATGTCAAGGGGTTAACATCCACCAGTTTCGGGAACACCCTGTATACGCGTCTCAAAGTCTACAATGTCACATGAAATGAATGACGTCTCCCAGACGTCATTCTATGTCAAGGGGTTAACATCCACCAGTTTCGGGGACACCCTGTATACGCGTCTCAAAGTCTACAATGTCACATGAAATGAATGACGTCTCCCAGACGTTATTCTATGTCAAGGGGTTAACATCCACCAGTATCGGGAACACCCTGTATACGCGTCTCAAAGTCTACAATGACACATGAAATGAATGACGTCTCCCAGACGTCATTCTATGTCAAGGGGTTAACATCCACCAGTTTCGGGGACACCCTGTATACGCATCTGAAAGTCTACAATGACACATGAAATGAATGACATCTCCCAGACGTTATTCTATGTCAAGGGGTTAACATCTACCAGTTTCGGGGACACCCTGTATACACCGCCAGGGCGAGATTAAAGACTGCCGTCGCTAACCACCCCGTCGGCGACTCGCGAACGAATCTCTTTTTCCCCGGTCCCATTTGTCCCTTCCCTCGACGCTCTCTTTCTCGTCGTTAAACAATTTCGCGAACGATGCGAGGAGCCCCGGGGTGGGGCCGGCCAATGAAGGAAGCCCAAAGGGAAAGTACTCTCGAGAGCGCTCGCGAGTCTCGCGCACTCGGGGACGCGCCTAATGGCGTTGTCGCCTATTCTTGGACTTTGTCGTTATTAATTACCCGACGTGTAAAGTGAAGAGCGAAGATAATATAGTTGCGCAACAGGTCCCACTACACCTGTGCGATGGCTTTGCCGGTGCCGTTGCGTAATCACCCGCTCTGGGCTCGGCGAGTGCACGCGAGTGCGATATATCGAAATGTACCCGCGATCCCATCGATCGATTCTCGTTCGACGGGCCTCGAAGTGACGCGAAGGTGTCCTTAGAAAAATTCATTTACGGAGGGCGACATGGATCTAAATTACACCTTCACGATTTATATAAATGCATTAAGCATCGTACAAGTACCCCCTCCTTAATAACATACCGTGTAATTAGCATTACGCGCTTAGTTATCGTAGATAAACCGTGTAATCGCGTACTTCATTATGGGAGATGACGTTCGTCATCCACTATTTTACATTTTTCTACGGGATTTTCGTCGGTTTTTCATTTATTTTCTTGCGCACTAAGTACGGCCAAAAGTCCAATTTAATCGATTGTTTATATTGTTTTCTTTTCGGTTCTCAGCCGTGGAGCAAGAATACACGAAGAGGGAGCGTTGTACCGAAAAAATTGAAGACTTGGTCTTTCGAATTTGTGATTAACTGTTACGGGACTCGATATTCTCGTGGTTTTGATTAATTCATGCCTCGGTGAAGATGACCGTGTATAACGTTGCAAGATTGTAAATATTACTGGACATGGAACTCTGCGCTATAACGTTACGTACTTACTCGGCTGAAACTAGACTCGATATATATTTACCCATGACAGAGATTAAACCCACACGTGTATGCACGCTCGCATATGCATATTACAAGTTCTCGTTTAAAGCGTAAGGTTTTTCATGAAAAACGATATACCGATGAGCTCGTGCAATCGTCATTTTTGTTCGGCCAAACGGGACATCCTGAATATTTCCTTTACACTTCTCAAAATCGAGGCAGACGAACAATTCACGTACTTTATCGATGTACCAGAAATTGTGCAAGTGCTACAATTAGCGAAGGTACAGGTCGCCGACATATAAGGCGCAGGGTTAAGTAAATAAAATACCCTGGGGAATTTACGTAGCTCCTTACCGTCAATTACTCGGTATTTTACTTTACAAATTTCATGCGTGATATAAATTACACGAATATGGATGAAATTCCAAAATTGGGTGTGCTAAATCGTTTCAAACTTTACGAATGTGGAGGCTATAAAGTTTTAGATAATTTCCTGCACCCCGTTTGGGGAGAAGTTTTATAAATATTTTAACTTTTTGGCATGTATACATCACACTTTCATATCACCTTAAGTATTTTACGAAAAAAAAGGAAGTCTCACTGCCCCACCCTGATAAGGCGTTCGTTCACACCTTTGAACACGACGTGCCACAATGACACGTTTTTCGTGCGAATGGATGTAGAAAACACAGTCGAAGCCGTATCGAAAAACCCAAGCGGGTTTTTCTTTTTAATCGGATTCGATTCGACAACCCTCGAAACGGCGAATTAATGGAGGCTGTGTTGCGAGCAAGGTTGCGCATCATGGGAATAATAGCGGGTTGGTTTTTTGCTTTCAGATCGGCATCAACCCCGGCCTCTTCGCGGCGTACAAGGGTCACCATTACGCCGGCCCAGGGAATCATTTTTGTGAGTAAAGACGTCGTTTCTCCAGCCACTTTCCTCGTCAATCTTTGACTTGACTTTTATCCCCACCCTCTCTGGGCAAGCCCGTCGTTCGATCTTTCCAGCTCGGTCGGATTGCCATTAAGGTTTCAAAAGAGACCCCAAAGAACGATCTGGACGAGATCTCTCGTCCACTCCAAGAACTCGGTGCTAGGGCAAAGCGAAACCAACGGAACCACGAGGTCGGCGAAGGCTTAAGGTGATGTGAAAGTGGCGCCGAAAAGGTTTTGATTATAACACTTTTCTCCAAACTCGGTTTACCGAATAGTTTGAAACTTTACAACGTGAATAGGAAGAGTATAAGGAAGGTCCTGAAAGTCATGAAATTTCAATTCTTTTCAAATTTCTTTATAGGTAGTTTAAAAATAGTTTGTAAAAAATGAAATCTCGGGAGTTTCAGGACCTACCTTAGGGTCCCCATATTCACGTTTTAAAGTATCAAACGATTTGAGACACCCAGTTCGTAGAAAAGTTTTATGAACGATTGAGAGCTTTCGGATACCACTTTCACATTCCCTTAAAAATCATTTTTCTCGTAAATGGTGCAGCTTCAAAACCTTTTCTACTTGATATCCGAAAGCCTAGTCCATAAGCCCATAAATATGGATCGGAAGTGCATGCTAGCTTCGATGGCGAACACTGGTGAACCTGAATATCTATTCATCGTGTTTTGGTGACGCTATATTTATAGGGAACGCATTCGTGTCCATCAGTGGACCTTTTTCGTGAGAAATTTTTCAAATACTATTCTCGTTAGATACACGAGACGAAAAGAAGACACGAAAATCTGCAATCGTTGCGAGCAAACGTGTCGTTTGACTT
Organism: Orussus abietinus; assembly: GCF_000612105.2. Taxonomy (NCBI): domain Eukaryota; kingdom Metazoa; phylum Arthropoda; class Insecta; order Hymenoptera; family Orussidae; genus Orussus; species Orussus abietinus. The sequence continues at coordinate 29,233 of NW_019394303.1, forward strand.
TTAAAAAATTTCGAATTGCAAATTTTTCAAATACTATTCTCGTTAGATACACGAAACGAAAAGAAGACACGCAAATCCGTAATTGTTACGAGCAAACGTGTCAAGTTTGACTTTTNGAAGCCACGAAAATCCGCAATCGTTGCGAGCAAACTTGTCAAGTTTGACTTTTAAAAAATTTCGAATTGCAAATGTTTCAATTACTATTCTCGTTAGATACACGAGACGAAAAGAAGACACGCAAATCCGCAATCGTTGCGAGCAAACGTGTCGTTTGACTTTTCAAAAATTTCGAATTGCAAATTTTTCAAATACTATTCTCGTTAGATACACGAGACGAAAAGAAGACACGAAAATCCGCAATCGTTGCGAGCAAACGTGTTAAGTTTGACTTTTCAAAAATTTCGAATTGCAAATTTTTGAAATACTATTCTCGTTAGATGTACGAGACAAAAAGAAGCCACGAAAATCCGCAATCGTTGCGAGCAAACTTGTCAAGTTTGACTTTTAAAAAATTTCGAATTGCAAATGTTTCAATTACTATTCTCGTTAAATACAAGAGACGAAAAGAAGACACGAAAATCCGCAATCGTTGCGAGCAAACGTGTCAAGTTTGACTTTTAAAAAATTTCGAATTGCAAATGTTTCAATTACTATTCTCGTTAGATACACGAGACGAAAAAAAGACACGAAAATCCGTAATCATTGCGAGCAGACGTATCAAGTTCGACGTTTCAAACATTTCTAATTGCAAATTCGACCGGTTTATGAGCAGGGCTGTCAGAATGGCGAATTCGATATCGCTGGCTGTCCAAAATGTTTCAATCCTTCACAGACCATTGTCAGACCTTTGTGTTGGAACAACATACAACCATTCATGCTCTAAAAGTCCGAACTTCTGTCTACTGCTTCCCGCCGTTTTTAACTTAACGTAAGGTAATTAAAACGGCGAGAACTCATTCCTCAACCTAATATAATTAATTTAGGTACATTATCGGTTATAATATAAATTAGGTACATTATCATGTCCCGATTTTTACTTTTTCTTTTACGTCACTTTTTTTTTTTTTTTTTTTTCTTAAGGCCTTATTGAAGACGGTAGACATTTGAGACGGGGCAAAACCCGATCGGCAATTAGCGTGTGTCACATCGCCTTAAATGAGTCGAGACATCGGAACAATGGCCCTTGCTCGACAAGGACAAAAAAATAGCTCCTCTTGTGTCTGAGGTAAAAAGGAAAACACCCGAGAAACTGATCATCGTCGACAAGGCTGGCCAACGAAACGGTCGCGTTTCCACGTAACGATCGAGAACGGCTCGCTAAAACTAGTTAATGTGAACAAAAAAAAAAAGGCATTACACATACATTACGTGGAACCTGCGGGTAGAACTGTATATAATTTGTATATGATGAATACATCATTAAATTGCACGTTGTTGTAATGCAATTAACGAGGAATGTGGAATTGCAATTTACGTACAGATCACACGTTCATCGGTAATGAGTCGTGCGTACATGTACAGTAAATCCAGGGGAGATACCTCACTACTGGAATCTCATGAAATACTTGCCAGATGTTATTACGGCAGTCAATCACTGCTAAAACATTCCTAAGTCCATACACTTGTATTAAATGTAAGATCTAGTAATTCATGTAGAATATTCAACGCGTGAACTTTAGTATTGCATTTTATTTCATGAGATTTTTCATGTAGAAACTGATATCAATTTCGAGTTCTATACTTATAAAAAGAGGTTTCGGTATTCCGAATACTTCTTAATATAAACGTGCACTAAAACAAGAAACAATGGAGGCTCGAAATGAAAACAAAAATACTTAAAATGTTTAACAAAGTTAGTAAACGTACTACATGTACTGCACTTCTCTCAAAACACATGTAAAATTAGAGTAAATAACAATAAAATAAATAACAATAAAATGGTAAAAACCTTTACTATAAATATTGTTATCGTTTCTGCAAAATTCGTGCAAAAGCCAGTATGATGCTCAGCTATTAAAAGAAATAATTGCAGCTCCCAATTTATACTAAATGAAATAAATTGCGTTCCTTTAAGAAGAATGGCTTTAATGGTGTCAAATTGTTCAGTATCCTAGTTATTACCTAATTCATGTGTGCTTTATTACCCGGGTAAAGTAAAAAGGCTGATCGTCATCGACGAGATCTGTCAACGAAACGGACATTTTTCCTTGAAAGGAGAGGTTCGATGGGAATAAAAAGCAGCGCGCTTCGTCGAAGCTGCGGGGAATCGCGGGAAAAAAAAAGGGGGTAAAAGGGGAAATAAACGGGCAGTACCGGCAGAGTGAAAAAAGGAATCACGTCTGTTCCGCTGGCCACGGGAGTGCGTGCGATGCGTGAAAATAAAAGGAAAATGCAGCTGCAGCTGCAGCAACAACGGCGCCAGGGTCCGGCACAATGGCTGCGGTCGCGCGGTCGTAAACCCCTAATAATCAAGGTCTATTTTGACCGGGACTCTCCGATTGGCGTTTAATGAGCAATTTTACGCGCGGCCTGTGAAAAGGAAAAAAGCCGCGAATAAAGTGAACCACCGAACGCGGAGCGAGAACGACCTCAGAGGTTTCCGCGTTAATATGGACCGATGCGCGAGAAAAAGGAGCGCTAAACAATGGACGATATCGGCAGAACCCGACAATGCCGCGTTACTTATCGCACATACGTGAAATGCTCAAAAATACATCCATACGAGTTTTTAGTTTCATCTTCGAACTTAAAGCGCATCCAGGTCATCCTTGGCACATTTTCGCTATTCCTGGCTCCGATCACAACGGCAAAAAAATCAAAATATGAGATCTCGACGTCATTTGGTTCTGGCCTAGGCTGTCAAACATTTTTTTCTTTCTCTTTCGGCTATCCAAACTTTGAAAGTGTCAGGATAATTCTTATGTGCCACCCACGCGGAAAAACGTAGCGCTCATCCTATCGGCGAGCCTATCAGTGCGCGCCGAAGGAAACAGAGAGAGAGAGAGATGAAAAGGAAGAAGAAACTAGATACCACGGATACTAACAACGAGAACAACGCAACAACGGCAACAACATCGCTTGCCTCGAGCACAATGGCGGGCGCCGCAGCATACTCGTCAAGCGTTAATAATCGCAGGGCTATTTTTAACAGGACTTTTCGATCAAGCCTTTAATAAACAATTTTGCGCACTAACGGCCAGGCGATGCCTATTACGCACGCATACGCGTGCGTGCATTTTATGCCGCCGGTGAGGTTAGGTTTGGGCTGGATTTTCCAGGGTTTTCCCGGGGTTGCGGTAGTTCGTGGGGCAGCCGGGGGCGGTGGTCGGTGCGGGGGAGGGGTAAACTATAATGAGTGGAGAGCGTGAGGGAGGGGGGATAAAAAGGGAGAGAGGGGGAGGTAAAAAGGTTGGAAGCTGTGGCANCCACGGGGGGGGGAGGGGTATGCGCCCCTAAGGGGGATGGAGTAGACTAAAGGCAGTAAACGGTGAAATTCGATGAAAAAGTTTTTGTTTTTTTTCCCCCCGTGATAAAACGAAAAACTAGCCCCCCCCCCCTTACTCCCTCGTTCTCTCGCCGTCAGTCGGCACTTGGAAATCGGGGTCGATGCCGATTTCTTTCCTTTTCCAATATTTCTTGTAGTCGTACCCTGTTCGAGGGGCGAGGTCGGGAACGAGGGCAGGGGGGGATTTTTCACGAGGGGTTGAGCAGGAGGGCGCCAACGCAGAATTTACGCGGGATCGGGGTCAAGACAGGCATTGTCGGGCTTTTCAGGGGTCTTATCGGGGCGAGGGGGAAGTTCGAGGGGAACGAGAGCGGAATCACTATGCTTACCAGCTGATATTCATATATCATCGTTTCGGATCGTACTCGATAATCGTTGAGACTTTTTGTCGAGCCAACTTCTCGTGCGGTAGAAAGCTGTACTAAATTCATGACACGTGTTATATATTTTATTTCATAGCATGTTATAAAATTAGTATGCCATGTCTGAATAAAACTTCCCCCAAGGCTTATAAAATGTCACACAATTTTTATAACAGTGTACTCACTCTTGGTCCTCGATCTCGGCTCGTCCTTCACGGGATTTTGGTCCAACGTGCCCTCTGCATACGGGCGAGATTCCCGGGCGACCCGAGTGACCCACTGGCGCGGGTTTTTGGAACGCGGGTGCGAAAGTTGAACGTGAACGGCGAAACTTTTCGCAGCTACGGGGGCGCCAAGTGGAGGTCCGTTCGGTCGTACATAACCAAACCTTCGGCTTGGATCGGGTCGCGTCGTCTCGGTCGGCGACCCACCTCCGGCGCGGAGATATCACCCACTCGCGAAGAGAGATCCGACCCAACCTAGCGTAACGCGAACTGGCGCCCGACCTATCCTCCGAACTACTTGCGAGAGTCGCGAGGGGGGCGAGAGTGCCTCTCGAGTTCGAACCGTATTAGTAAACGACTCTCGAGCGCCCTCGTCGCGGCCGCGCTTGCCGCCCAAAGTTTCGAATCTCCCGCCCAAAATGGCGGCCGTTACTCCTCGTCGATCACGAATCTGGGTGTTTTCGGCTGGGCTAAACTTTTTTACACAAATGTTGCACAAGCGTAGGGCGAGAGCATAACGATATGGTTTCGGTTTTAAGTATTAGAGTAAAGTAGAGGATATATCGGCTCATTGGTTAAATTGTACCACTACGATATTTAGAAGATACCCTAAAAATGGCCGTCTTAATGAAAAATTATGAACTTATACTTGCGATATTTGGTTATATCTAATTGGTGGGAGCATCGGTGGATATTAAAGTCAGGGGCATATCGTATTAGTTTGCTAACGCGTTACTAATTTTCCCGCTTCGTTTCTAACCGATGTCAACCGTACGATATACGTTCAGATATTGTCACCAGTAATAGTTGTAAAGTTCATTTAATATTCATGCAAATGCATGTATAACCTCGAAGAGACGTTTTACAAAATTATTAAACTGAAAATAACTCCCGGTCGGCAATATTGTCCCACCGCGTAATTGGGTAATACGTCTCGATACAATTTACCCAACCTTACCGTAACTTACGGTATGTCCCACAACTTACCTTCCCCGATTTTATGTTACCGAGAATTTTCGAACTCTATATTTTTTTTTATTGTGTCGAATAATAATTTTATAAGAAAGAACGCGACCTTCGCAAATCGGAATCGACACCGAGAGGGAGGTCAGATTAGGTATTCGGTCGATCCGCAATTTCCACTTCTCGCGTGTGTACCACTGGGGTGTGTGACACCCACGAAACGGAAGATACTGGACCCGACGTCGCTCGAGTGACCCTTGCTCGGATTGGTCGGTATTCTTCGCGCGGTTTTCGAATCAACTGACCACATAGGAGGGGAAAGGGGGATCCAAGCAATCTGGGCAAACCGCTCGAGTACGCGATTTACGTACGTATACGAGTACACGGGACGAGCGCATTCGGTGCAAGGGTAACACGGAACAAGGATTCTGTCAATGTCTCTCTAGAAAGATGTGCACGTACGTACGTACCGTTCACATGTACAAGTCCCTCCACCAAAATGTGACCATGAAAATCTCTCTAGAAAGATGCGCACGTACGTACGTGTACGAGTACACACGACGAGCACATTCGGTGCAAGGGTATGGTGCCTGGGTATAAGACATGGCTGACCACCGAGAAATTCGCTTTACCTCTACGAGCAAATGTCTGCAAAAATCTAACCTCTTTGCAGAATTGAGTTTTTGTCCGAGGCGTGGCGATGGCGTTTCTCTCGATCCCTAGACGGAAAGGAAGATGCCGAGTTGGGCGAAGGGCTCAGGGATAGAGGAAAGCGCGTTGCAGCCGAAATAAGAAAAGATGACGGAAATTCTGCTCCTGGTAATCCGGAGGTACTTCCCAAGGGCCGACGTCTCCTCGCGGGAGAGGTCGAAGGACCGGGAACGTCGCGACGGGATAGAGCTCGCGGAAAACTCGCAGCTTTCCTTCCTTTGGCAGAAAGCATCCGGAAATTCCGACCCAGCAATTCCTAGGACGGTTTCCAGAACGAGATACCTTCTCCAAAGGGAGCCCTTCGATCGAAGGGCTGGGAACCTGGAAGCCGTTTGCACGAGCGCCGTGCCATACATCTTCCAGGGAAATTTCCCGCAAAAATCTCGCGAGTTCTCATGGCCCAAAAGTATTTCACCGGCGATCCCGAAGTGCTCCAAGCGACACTTTGTGCACTGAGAGCTATACGGAAAAAAGGCGAAGCTTTTCTCCTATCGCAGTAGGAGAGATCGAGGTCAAATTTAACACGGGGCAATTGCAACAAACGTTATAAATTTCATCCTTTAATCCTGAAGTGCTCCACGCGACGCTTTGTGCACTGGAGCTGCAAGGAAAGAAAGACAAAGTTTTCCCTCTATCGCAGTAGGGGAGGCTGAGGTCAAATGTAACACGGGGCAATTCTAACAAACGTTATAAATTTCATCCTTTAATCCTGAAGTGCTCCACGCGACATTTTGTGCACTGAGAGGTGTACGGAAAAAAGGCGAAGCTTTTCTCCTATCGCAGTAGGAGAGATCGAGGTCAAATTTAACACGGGGCAATTGCAACAAACGTTATAAATTTCATCCTTTAATCCTGAAGTGCTCCACGCGACGCTTTGTGCACTGAGAGGTGTACGGAAAAAAGGCGAAGTTTTTCTCCTATCGCAGTAGAAGAAATTGAGGCCACATGTAACACGGGGCAATTGCAACAAACGTTATAAATTTCATCCTTTAATCCTGAAGTGCTCCACGCGACGCTTTGTGCACTGGAGTTGCAAGGAAAGAAAGACGATATTTTCCCCCTATCGCAGTGGTTGAGACTGAGGTCAAATGTTGTGTTACATTTGCAACTGCAACAAACGTTATGGATTTTATCTTTAAATTTGAAAAAAAAAAAAACCCAGACTCGCAGGACGCAATGATAAAAATTGATGGTAATTTACATACATTTGTACATACCTCATAGATAAAGGTTTACATAGAAAAACGTAAAAGGGAGAAATTTCCAAATTAGATAACGTACAAATACACGTTACATTGTATATTTACGAGGTGGATGTACCATTACATTATAATTCTCTTTAACTTAGATGCTGAACGTGATATTACAGAGATAATTTCACTGCAATTTATTCTGGCATGAAAGTAACCGATGATTGAGTATGTAAATTTACATGGGCATTTTTATCAGTGCGGTTTCCTGGTCTGGAAGCTCTTCCCAAAGGGAACCTTCCGATCGAAGAACTGGAGCCTGCAAGCTGTTTACACTCACATCTTGCATCTCGCGAAGAGATATCCCTGAAAAAAGCTCACGCGAGTTCTCCATGTCGGCGATCTTGGAACGTGCACCGCCGTGTCCGACCAAAGAGAAAATACTCCGAATTTCAGGACAGAGGACAAAGAATAATGTTGACAATTCTCCCTGGAAAAAGGATCGGATGCGAATCCCTAGGGGGTGCTTTGCATCCTTCCACTGTTGAGATGATAGAAACGAAGATGGATGCCGAAGCGCAAAGATTGCGACGCAAGAAAAATCCCATCAAATATTTTTCAGACCATTCCGCGCTCCAGTTTTCATCGTTTTCAACAGCACTGCATAATTATTCGGAGCAGTTCGATGAAACTCTAATAATAGTGTAATAATTTACTTTGCAACCCCTCGTTAAGACGAACTGAAACCCCCCTCAAATCATTCGACTTGAATAAGACTCCTTTTTTTAAGGGTATTGGATCGAACTATAAAAACTTTGAACACTTCAGAGTTTTCCTGACACTTTCAAAGTCTGAACATATGGAGACATACGGAGTATGCCACTTAGTACAATACTCAATATAATTAGAAAAAATTGTCAGGACAAATACCAACGTCGGTGACGTAGATACTTAGAAGAGTCGTTTTTTTTTCTATAAATTTCTAAATAAATTTATAACCCTTTAACATCGTGTTATAATTTTCTGAAATTCTGTAGAAAGCGCATGCACTTAATTTGAATGAAAGTTTATAAATAAAATGTAAAGTTATAACACCTTTCTGACAAAGTAGGTAATACAATATGTCGGGAATAAATTTCATTCATTTCTTTGGGAAATATTGCGTGACTAAAAACGTCAACCTATGGTATTGCGAATTTTTCCTTTTCGCAAGGTGGCAACGCAATGCACCGAGTATCTCATTTGGTGCGAACGAGATCCACAAGGCCGGAGAAGGGAAAAGGTCGTAAAAGCTGGTAGAACGGGCAGGCAAGGTTGAGGGTCACGAAAGTATTTCACTGGGCGAACTTCTCGGAGGAAAACTTTACCCCCGCGATTCTGGGACTTTTCCCAGGGTGCGTCATTCGGAGAGGGGGGAGAAACACGGCGAAAGGGAAGGAAAGTTTCGCCCCGGGAAATGTGAGATTTAAGTTTGCCCAATGCTCCGCCACAGCCCACTGCATACAATTTGTTTACATCGTTACTTATACTTAAAAAAACACCTGCATTTAAATGATATGAAAGGCTCCGAGAAAGTTAATCGACGTTAATATATTAAAATACCCTTTTTGGTGGTAACTCCATTTTGAATACTCAAGTGTAACATAAGCTGGCGCGTCGCGTTACCGACATTTATATTTACGTTGAAGTCTCTTACACTCTGCTTTGAGAATTATACGAAACGAAGCGTTCCATACGTCATTTCGGTAAAGTAATGATAAAGAGATCGATGTAAAACTGTCTAAATCCCGTGGATTCATGATTATTTATACTGCAATGGACAAACGGCGTCATCCGTGACGTTTAGCTGCAATTCAATTTTTGTTCTAAAAACGTGTGTTATCCACAAGAGATTTTCTTGCAATCATTGGTGAAAACATTTCCCCACCTGACTCAGTAATATTCCATTTCAATATTGTTCTACATTGTTCGAGACAGGTCCAGGAACACTTCATTTTCCATTCTAAGTCTTCAAAACATCGTAAAACATCGAAAACGTGCGTCATGTTGTTTCCGTCAAAGATAAATAAATAATTTGTTTATAAAAAAGGAGTTTTCATGGGTTTCAGGACCTTTATAGTCTTCATATTCATGTTGTAAAGTTTGAAACGATTCGGTACACCCAGTTCGGAGAAAAGTTTCATAAACGAAACCCTTTTGACGCCACTTTCACATCACCTTAAACACGAAAGTCGCCAAATCTACTTTTGGCCCTGTGAGAGAAAAAAAAAACCGTCAGAAATCGATTTCGAGTGCAAACGAGAGCATACAGTGTACATCCGCAATGTCGGTATCTCGTGTAAAGTGCCTCCTTAAATTTCACGTCGACTCGAGCACTCGAGAGGGAATAATTTTTCGCGCGAAGGTGAATTCATTTATCTCCGAGTACGAGCGCATTCTATTTGGCGAAATAAAAGTTTTTAACTCTCAAGCACGAGCTGCTCGTATCGAAAATCACTCATTTTAAGGTGATATGAAAAGCGGGCTTGAAAGGTCAGGTGCGCGGATTAACTTTTCTGAAGATGGAGTGAACGGATTCGTCTGCAATTTTAACACCTGATAGTGAAAGTGTTACGACCATTCCTGACACAAAAAAAAATGCATTTTCCAAACAGACATTTTTTAATTTAACATAGATTAGAAACGAGTCACATATTTGTACTATTATTCAATCCCAAAAGGCTTTAAGGTGATATGAAAGAGACGTCAAAGATGTCTCATTTATGAAACTTTTCTTTGAATTGGGTGTACCGAATCGTGTAAAATTTTACATAATACATTACATACACACTGTACCGAGTCGTTTAGAATTTCATGGGTGTCGGGACCTTCCTTATATTCACGTTCTAAAGTTTGAAACGATTCGGTACATCTCGTTTCGAGAAAAGTTTCATGAACAATTGACCCATTAGATGCCACTTTCACATCCCTTTAAAGTAACAACTGAGAGTGTTAAGAATCATGCTCAATCGAAAACATGATCACAGAAAGTTATACATTCGATACGTTCATATCCTAAAAAGTTTGCGAATTTCAGGTGTACTACGCAGACAGCAGGTGCATCGTAACTGTTCTCGGAACAAAAAATGAGTTGCTGCTGAAACAGCAGATGGCTCCATAATGCCGATCGGACTACCAACAATCACGAATCAAAAGGATTTTTTTTAGTTTCATTTCCACCTTTTCAAAATCATTACACTGAAATGACATATGGACTATACTCCATGATTTTGAAAAGGTGGAAGTGACAATTCGCAATGCAATGTGCAACGGACAATAACATAAATATAAATGTCGGCAGCGTGGCACGCAGGTTGATAGTCTATCGGTTAAATGTTATACCAGAATTCTTTTATCGACGCCGATTAAAATTCTCGGCGCCTTTCGCATCACCTTTGAGGGAATTTCATTCGGCACGAAAAGTCGGCACTTAAACGGGTGCAAATCAAGTGTAAAAAAACGAAGGCGATTGAGCAAAATCAATGCCGGTTCTTTGAGCCGCATCCGACATTCCGTTGAAACGAGTCAGTTAATTTGACAGACTTTCTCATGTAGAAGCGGAATTTGTCAGAACTCGCGTAATAAATGATTCCTCCCCCGGAGAAAACCGGGAAATCCCCCAACATCCGGTCGATCATTTTTACCTCATACATCTCATGAGCGCACGCGAGAAGGTTGAGTATAACGCGAAAATGAAAGAAGAAAGACATAAATGAAATTGGCTTCATCTGAACCTCAACTTTTCAAGTACTCTAATCGAACCTGGCTTCGTCCTCAACGTTCTTCGCTTTACGTTTAACCCTAGCAATAGAGTTTTATATAAATTATTAAGGTGATGTGAAAATAGTTTCAAAGAGGTCTCGTTTATGAGACTTTTCTCCGAACTGGGTGTACCGAATAGTTTCAAACTTCACAATGTGAATATAGAGATGATAAGGAATGTCCTGATACCCAGGAAATTTCAATTTTTTTTTTAATTTGCTTACAGACATTTCACGTATTTTGTAAAAAAAGAAAAATGGGAAATTTCATGGATACCAAGACCTTCCTTATAAACTTCATATCCACGTTGTAAAATTTGAAAGGACTCGATACACCCACTTCGGAGAAAAATTTCATGCGACTTTCACATCCCCTTAACATAAGTTCTAACATTAAATTTCACATACTGAAGACCTTATATGAAATGCAATAATGCAACGAGCTCTGATTTCGGATATATTTCCCAACTAGTTTTACTCCGTCTTTCGTCAATGTTCAATGTATGAATAATATATTTCGAAGATATTTTTTTTTTTAGGGCTAGTTTGTATAAAGTGAACTATTCGAAATTTTTCAAGCTTCGACTCAAGTGAAACGTTCCGATGACCTCGGGAAAAGAAAAACCGAAGACCCAGATCCTCATTGAACCGAAATCGAAATTTCTGTCGACAAATTAAGCAATCGAAACGAGGAAGAGGTTCATCCGAGCCCGGGAGATCGATAATTCCGAATCGGACAGTTTTCGATCGGTGACGTCGAGCTTCTTTTCCGGGCGGATCGTTCTGCGCAAAAAGGCGTTCATAAAACTGGAGATGAGAGAAGGAAGTCCATAAAAGCTGAGAACGAGAGCGAAGGCGAAGGTTGCGGGCCATGAAAGTATTTCACTGGGTGAACTTTTCCGAGGAACTTCGGCTACGGGATTCCGGGAGTTCCCTCTCGGGGCGCGGCATCATAAAGGGAACCGATCGCCAAACTGCCGAGATAATAAGAGATAAAAGCGTCGCCGAGATGTACCGATCTCTGGGTATACAGGGAATTGCGGGTTTAACGTACGTAACAAACTCCACGATGTTACATCCGTCGCTTCTTACTTAAATAACGAGTTTCCTTATTTTTATTTAGCTACATCCATTTTACCTCGTCCATGAATACGCTCATGAAGAGCCCACAAATATAAATAAATTATATTTAAAAAAAAAAGATACATATAATTTACCCACCTCCCGCACATTACCGGACCGTACCCCGTATTTATACTGTATAATATAATATATCTATATATACTATATACAGAGACCTGATTCTCGAGTTCATGCGAGTTTTTCTTTTCGCATGCGAATAGATTCGTATGAAAAATGTCGCATCCTTGCGAAATGAAAGTCTTATACGAGACTGTTAACTTCGATGGGGGATTCATACAGGAAATCATGACTCTTAATTCCCTTAAAATGAAATCAGCTGGAAATCACATGCAGAATTCCCTGGAAATCGTTGGGAATCACGAAAAAATTGCCACAATTTTAAGGCCGACTGTCGCTTGACACCAAAAACCGCATTGTTGCTTATCATACGAAATCAAAGGCAATCGGCTCTCAAAGAAGGAAATCATTTTCACTGATTTCCTCGTGAATAGTCCCAGGGTTAATTTCGCATGCAAAAGTGATCGTACGAACTCGAGACTCGAGTCCTTGGTCGATCGTACAAACTCGAGACTCGAGTCCCAGAACCGACTATCCGTCGATCCGCGATTCCCGAAGGGTGGTTCTCGCCCTGAAGATTTCCTCCCGGAACATCCCGGAGTTCTCCCGGCGAAACGCTGGCAGAGCCCAGAACCGCGGTCCGGTATCCAGGGCTGGTCCTCGGGTGGAAGGGCTAGGACGAGCTAGGAGGGCAGGAAGGGCCGGACCCGGGAGGGGGAGGGGCAGGTCGCAGCCCAGCGCCGACCTGCGGGAGACCCGCGGGAAGACCGAGGGAACGCAGGGCGGCAGGGATGCGAGCAGGGTTGCGGGCGAAGCGGGAGGACGGGTGGGTGGTAACTATAATGAGTGGCGGCCGGGGGCGAGGCGGGGGCGGGGGGAGGGCGAGTGTGGGAAAACGTGTAGCCTCCCCTGCGGCCCCTCTCGCGGGGGACGGAAAGGGGGGTAAAAGGGAACCGGCGGGGGTTGTCGCACGCCTATCCGCTCGATAGCGGCTTACAGTCCGTGCACGTTCCCTACACCGCGGCCCGCTGCACCCAAGGAGCGGGCATCCGGCCCCAAACTCCGGGTCGCGCTCGGGTCAGGCCCGGATCGACGCGGCAGCGTCGCCGGCGACGCCGGCGATGCCGGCGGACGGCGAGGGGATCGATCCCCCGGGCCTGGGGCTGCGGCGCCGGCCGTCGGGTCGCGCATCGATTTCCACCTGGCGCTTTTGCCGGGAAACGCGCCCGGCACGGTCGCGCTTCGGGAAAAAGCGGAGCGAAGGGTCCGGGGGCCTGCCGACGAGGGAGCCGCGGATCGATCGGGCAGAGAGCGCCAGGGAGCGCGCGAGGGCGGGCGCCGAGGATCTCCGGACCGCCGGCCTCGACCTCGCCGACGGGGTCGCGCCTCCTCCGGGAGACGAGGACGCCGAGCGTCGCCAGGGGCCCGCGACCCAAGGATGAAGGGTCGCCCACCCCTGGTGCTCTCGGCGCCTTGTATTTCTTCTTCGTTTGGGTTTTCCGCCTTGGGTGGGTTCCCCTTTAAGCCAGGGTTTTGCAGGGTTGTTAGCACGTATTATTGCGTTTATGCTTTCGTTTCTGTATAGGTCTTGATCCGTTGTTGTTTCGTTCTTCGGTTTTTGGCCTTGGGGGTGGTTCCCTTTAATCCACGGTTCTGCTCTGTTAGGTATTTCGTTTAAAGAAATTATTACCATATTTAACCCAGTTTATTCCCGAGACTTTCGCATTTCCCGCCCGATCGCGATGGCGGACGACCCGGGAATTCTGCGCTTCGTATTTAAAGCGCCGGGAAATTAAATTGACATCGGTTGTGAAGAACTCTGACTCCCGGTAGAACGGAACGGAGCGCGGCGTTCCCGAAGTTCAGGTCATCGAAGCCAGCACTCGCACCGTGTCCAGAATTATGGACTTCCGGTCCATATTTACCTTTCTTTATTTGGATGATATAACTTTATTGCAATTGTACGTATGTAAATACATGCCCGCGCTTTATTCAAATAGTGGCCTTCGAGCGAATGTGGCGCCGCCTAACGAAGGAAGATTTTTACCTGATTTTTAAGAGACATTTGAAATATCTACAAAACATCTACTTTAGAATGTTATATTTATAATATTTCTATAATACTAACTCCACGTGTTTTCCTCATATTTTTCATATAGACACACACAACGTTTCGTTTCATTTTAATATAAACATATTTTAAATATTATCTGCCGAATATTATAAACGTTTTGAAGATATTTAAAATCAAAATCACACGTTTTCCTCCCATAATGAAATAACGGAGCGAAAATATTGCAAACATTTGTCGTGTTATTCGATACCAAATGAGATGTTCGATAACAATCGCAAGGTACAAAATGTATTTTTATTATATGTTTATAAATTAAAAAATCTAATTTCGATACGCGTTTCTAAATTATTAGGACTAAATGTGCCGTTGAGATTATCAACAAATATTTTAGACATCTTCGAATGAAATCCACGAGAAATCTCAAGAAATCTGTCGCCGGAGATATCTAGTAAAGATTACTAGAAAATATTTCGGAAATATTCTATGCCACTAGGAGACGGATAAATCCGCAACTTAATATCGATCTAATACACTCTCTCGATCGTTGTCCCACCTAAGGGAAGATGGACATCTCACCAGAATTTTCGCCGCATTTACCGACTACGACGGGCGTCTACATCCGACGAAACTCGGTCGGTAAAGCAGCGCGCGCGATGCCGCCCCGAGGGACGGACGCGCCCGAAGTTCCGGGTCGGCGACGTCGCCCGAGACGACGCCACGTGACGCGACGTTGCGCGACGTGTCGGCGCGACTTTGCGACCCCGTCGCCTCCAGGGTCTCGATAGTTCGGGGAACTTTCCCGATCGTCGCGCCGTCCCGCCGGGCGGGAGGGGCGGAACCGAGCATCGGAGGGGAGCGGAGGGAACATTGTTCGGAAAGTTCCTCCAAGGTCGGAGGACCTTCGGAGGTCGCCGGACTCGGACGGCACGGCGACGCAAACTTTACTCCGGAGTCGTAAATTCCTGTTTCCTCGACGCCGACCCCGAACGCGGCCCCCCACGCCCTGGAAACCTCTCCCAAGAAAGCGCGACGACTCGTTTACCTTACCCAGCTGATCGAATCGCTCGATTTCGAGGGCCCTCTAGCCGAGTTTTACCGTCGTCTCGTCAAAGTCATTTTCGTTGAGAAATGAATACAAGAACCGATAAAAATGTCGACGTACACGGAGAAAAATAAGAGCCTTAAGGTGGAGTGAAACACGTCGAGAAATTTCATCGACGTTGGTAAAAAAGGTCCCTCTAAATACCTACATTGCAGACGTTTGTATTTATACCGACAGCCGTGACGAACTATATCGGGTATTGTACTAAATAGCATACTGCATGTCGTTTCCGTGCAATAATTATAAAGGAAAAAAATTAGGTTCATCGAATTATTCGAAATTTCATCACGAGATTATAGAGGTCCTAAGGAAGAACGCGATGCTCCTGAAATTTCATTCTTCCCATGTAAATGTCTGCGTTTGGTTCTTGTCCGAGATAAATGCAAATCTTTTTTTTTTCTCTTTCGAAAAATGAAATTGCACGAACATCGCGTTCTTCCTTAGGGCCTACATAACCTCGCGATGAAGTTTCAAATAATTCGATGCACCCAATTTGGAGAAGAGTTTTATAAACATTTTGACTTTTTGGTATGTACGTATGACACTTTCATATCACCTTAAGATACAAGCCTAGTTCAGACAGGCTCGCTGTCAGCAGGAAAAAGGTATCAGCAACCAATGAGCTAAGCTTACTTTCCACGGACACAGAAAATTCGCTTTGTTTATTGGTTACTGATAGTAGCTACTCCATACGGTATACCTTCGCACCGCGTTGAGGGTTTCTCTCTTGATAAGGTTCCTCTTGCCTACCTAATGACACTGCATTGATCGATACCCCGTTTCTCAAATTGCATATAACTTTCAGGGAAATGTCTCCATCTGAGCGGACTGACGCCGGAACCGTTGACCGCGGACGACGACTACAAGTTGCTCCGCCTCGGCATCGGGTTCACGAACATGGTCGCCCGCGCCACCAAGGGCAGCGCCGATCTCACGAGAAAGGAGATCAAGGAAGGTCAGTCTCGAGAACTCCCCAACTTCCCTAATGCTCGCCTCCCCTAGGGAGAAATTAGGCTCGCCCCGAGAGGGAGGGATTTCAGAAGTTACATCTTAATATCGCCCTGCACCCCTGCGGGCCCTCCGTATGTCTTCTTTCCCGATGGACCATTAAGGTGATATGAAAGTGTGATATATACGTAACAAAAAGTCCAAATATTTATAAAGCTTTTCTCCAAACTGGGTGCACCGAATTACTTGAAACTTAAACAGGAGATTATGGAGGCCCTGAGGAATGATGCGCTGCTCATGAAATTCCTTTTTTCGAAAAGAAATGCTGTACTCATCTCGGACAAGAACCAAAAAGAGGTTTTTTTTCCCCCGAAAAATGAAATTTCATGGGCAACGCGTTCTTTCTCAGAGCCTCACCTGTTAAAGTTTTAGATAATTTGGTGCACCCTGTTTGGAGAAAAGTTTTATCAATATTTTCACTTTTTGGTATGTGTATATCACACTTTTATATCTCTATACCATTACGTCATCGTACATACGATCGGATTACTCGGCCGTACCGTTAAAGGTACATCTCGTGTAAGGTTTAAACAAAATCGTTTTTCGTTTCTTTTCATAAATCTCAACAGTGTTAGATTTCTAGAATATCATGTGGATATTTCGGAAAGAAATTCGAAAAGATAAAGGTTTTATAACCATAAACGATCCGAGGACTATGTCGGGAAATTTTGATAAGAGGGTACGCGTTTAAACGATTTTTTCCTCAGAGTTTTGGTCCAAGCAAGTTTTTTCAGTCAACTTTATTTTTCAAAATAAAGTCATCGTTTTTCGATACTTCTTGTTTAACGATCTATTTTCGTCAATTTTTCAATGATTTGAATTTTAGATCCCACATGTGCCTGTTTTCGTATTTTATGTTCAGTGCTTCTTTTTTACCATAACGTATATAACGTATAAAACTTGTTTCGCGCGTTTACACGAGAATGTACCCTTATCGAAAACATCTCAGAGTGTCAAATTGCATATATCAAAAGCGACGTGCATTTAGAATTAATGCTGCATAGCTGAAGAGTGCCTTAATAGATACGCACTTTATCGTTCACTTATTACTAAATTATATTGGTCATCTGATACAAATCTGCTGTGCAGTATTAAAAAAATTTTAGTTAGACCCTGTTTCGTTTGAAATACATGATTTGGAATAATACATTTCTTTGAAGATAAGCGAAAGCGCCGCGTCTCATTTGGAGGATCTTAAAAATACGCGCGCGAACAGTAGACCATTGTTGGAGGCCATGATTGGCGGAGCCATGGCCAATCAGGGCACCGAATTTCTGCTAGACCGGCCGAACAGAAAAACCGAGCCGGCCGGCGTTTTATTTTGCAGATTCTTCCGTATGAATTAGCATTGCCTGCTTCCACATGACAAAGAACTAACCGCCATTGCTCGATTAACTTTCCATTTGGATAATCGATTTAATCCAATCGAACAGTCGTCAAACGAATTTCCATCCGCAAAAACGTTTATGTTTATCTCGTGCTCGCGCTAGGTTAGGTTCCCGACCTTGCACGTAATAATGAAAAACAATACATCTCGCGAGTCGACATATCCATTGTTTGCCCTACTTAAATCGATACGACCAAACACTTGTTCGTTAACGTGGAACTGATTAAAAGTGAAACAAACTCAATGATATTCCGTTTAAGAAAGGTTATGTCTCCTCGCCGGTACTCACGTACATAATTGACATAACCCAATGAACACTTTCTACAAATAAATTATTACGCGCAACGGTCCTACTTAAAATACCAGATTTATAGCTTCACGCTCAAAGCTAAGTGAAATTCGAAAATGGAATGTCTTACTCACCGGCGAACGTCTCGTAAGGAAGACTTCAGGAAGACCAACCGATGATTCGAATCTTTCGTTAATAACGATCGATTCTTCGTGTAGGGACGAACTTTTTAAGTTGACTGACCTTTCTTCCTAATATCGGGAACAAATTCGGACCAGCCGACGAGGCACTCACGTTGCGACTTCGCAATCGACTGACGAACTAACCAAGAGGGACGAACAGGTTAGGGCCGAAAGGTCACACTATGTCACGTGACGCTTTTTAGCGAGACAGCTTTAGGCACACGTGCAGAAATATCTCTGGAGCTAACACTGGATACTCTTGAAGGAATTTTAAGAAATCTTAATTTCGTAAAAAAATATATATAAGTGGTTATTTATGGAAGGGAAAAGGAAATTGAAAATTCGAACGGTGGGACTGTGAATCGCGAAAAAGTAAAAGAGAGCGTCGGTCGAGGTTCGTCCGAAAGATGGCAGCAGCGTTAAGAGAATTGGAAAAATATGTAAGAGATGACGTAACCGAAGGGCCCAGATTTGGCGCCGGATTTGAATTTGGACCTCATCTAATAAACAGTAAATAAATAAAATACTTTAAAACAACCTCGATTAGTATTGCTGATTCGGGTTAATTAATCCATTATTCAAATTTAATCAGGGGTTAACTCGATCTCTGTTGCACCGTTAAGTATTTAACAAAGAGTAACTAATGTCGGATAACGGATGGTTGTCGTATATTTCAATATCTGCTGTTTATGATTGGTAGAAAAATATTAATGTTTCCATCCTGCTGTCGATCTATCTTCATTAACCTCTTATTAATTACGTAGACAGTATACGTACCGAATGGAATAGAAGCAAGTAAAAGAAACGCTCATCATTCGACCCAACTAGTTTCCCGCTCAAATATATTTGAACTCTCACACAATTAATTAAGAGTTAAATCTTTGCGACATGTGGAATAATAAATGCCTTCTTTCTGCAGGAAGCCACATACTACTGGAGAAGCTACGGAAGTACAAACCGAAAATCGCAGTTTTCAATGGCAAGCTCATATACGAGGTGTTTTCTGGAAAGAAGGAATTTGGCTTCGGTAGACAGCCGAATCTTGTCGACGGTACCAACACGGTGAGTACTCCCCAACATGATGTAAGATCCTAAGAACGATTAAAAAAACTGCTATTGTTTACAGTACATGTGGGTGATGCCTTCGAGTAGCGCCCGTTGCGCTCAATTACCACGAGCGGCAGACAAGGTCCCATACTACGCGGCATTAAAGAAATTCCGAGATTACCTAAACGGCACCATAACGCACCTAGACGAGTCGGACATCATATTCGCCGACTCGAAGCTAAAGAAGAAAGACCAGGACCCGATCGAGGACAAAAAACCAATATTTAACGACGAATTGACCCCAGACGGGGAAAATCGTATGGCAGATGCAAACGGTACATTGATAAAGCAGGAACCAGGGACGATTCCAGGGAAAAAGAAACGCGGCAGACCGAAAAAGATAAAAAACCCCGAGGACCAGCCACCACCGGATCCCGAAAAGTTGGACGCAAATGGTGAAGTCATCAAGAAGCGACGAGGTCGCCCGAAGAAGATACATCAGCAGCAGAAGCAGCAAGAGAGAGAAGCCAGGGAGAGAGAGCAACAGCAGCAGCAGCAGCAGCAGCAACAACAGCAGCAACACCAGACGATGTCTCACATGAACGATGGCTACGGTAACGCCGTTCCAAATTGTTTCTCTCCCCCGCTGATGTCTCCGCCGAAGACGTTCCCACATATGGCGCCCTATACGCAACCCATGGGCGACTCCGGGTTCTTCGGACAAGGAATGAGCGACAGCCCGTACAACATGAGCGCCAAGCAGAGTCCCGTTCATTTACAGCATTACAGCCAAAGTCCCAAGTCGATGTCCCTCTCGTTCACGCACTCGGATCTCTCCTCCGAGATCAACACGGCGATCTCTTCGGAGAACAACCTGGAGCCGTCGCCGTTGACCTCGCCCAGCGTCGAGCATCCGGATTTCGAGCCACCGACCAGTATTTCCCAGCAAAACCTAAACGGTGATCATCGTCAATACAATCCCGCGGGCAGCGGCGACGGGTCCATGCATCACGGGAGTCCCGGGACTCCGTCTCACTCCAGCTACACGAGCTACATGGGGTACCACGACCAGACCTCGGAAGCGCACAATCCTCACGCCCATCAAACGACCTCCACGACCCCCTTGAGTCAGGGCACCGACGACCATTCTCACCACTCCCACCAGACTCCTCCTCACACGCACCCTCACACGCCCACCCACTCCTCCATGTCGCCTCATCATCCCCACGAGCAGTACGGCATGAAAAGGAACTCGGGACAGGACGTCGCTTCCAAGAGCCTGAGCGATCTGGAATCATTAGTGGATCAAATACCCAGCATAGCGGAAGGCGGCAACCAGAGATTGCAACACAACCATCCGGGGATCTCCGACGACGGCCTCACCGAGAAGATGGAGACCCACCAATCGTTGTACCTGTCCGGATTCTCCGGGACCGGGATGTCCAACTACAGTCCGCCTCTGCCCCCCGCGGGGGGCATATACCCGGGCTCGCTCCACCATTCCCCCAGCGACAACTACGGCTCGATATACGGAATGAACGGTCGCCATCATCCTCACGCGGAGACGCAGCAGCACCAGCAGCAGCACAGCAAGTCGTACACCGTGGAGAACCTGGCGTCCAGCAACTACACGCCCAGCATGAGTCACGCTCACCCCGGAAACTCGTACCCCAACATCATCCCGGGGCCGCACTACCCGGTGCCGATGGGCTCGACCAACGGGTACCTCTTCGGCAGCCTCGAGTCTAGTCTGATGCAGCGCACCTACGGGATGAGCGGGATGAGCGGGATGAGCGGGATGGGCGGGATGCACCCGTCCCTGGGCCACATGGCCAACCCCTACCCCTACAACGGTTCTTACTCGAGTTCCTTCGACGCGTATCCGGCGCCGCCCACGGGCATCCACGCGCCCAGTGCGAACTACCCGGGGTATCCGGGAGCCGGTGGACCCGCTTCCGGCAGCTCCCCGTCGCCCTCTTACCTCCCGAGCCACCACAGGCCACCGGTCGACCTCGCCTACGACGGTGTATGATAATCAATGTAAACCGGTGCGCTATCCTCGGCAGGATACTTTTTTACATATTTTTACACTCCGCTAGGAAGTACCCCGGGGGTACTCCCAGCGGCACGGTTCGCGGACTGGCCACGGAGAGTGCTCGGAACTGGCCGGCCGGGGGGCCAGGGCGCCTCGAATGGCAGCCCAGGGGGTCGCCGCCACCCCGCCGGCGAGGCCATCGGTCTAGCAAACGAGAGAGCTCAGAGCTTAATCCAGAACACGCAACGAAGTAGCTTTTAATGACGACCGCTATTGCGCTCGCGGTGTGCACCGGCGACGGCGACGACGACCGCCACGACGGCCCGGAAGATCGGCCGCGTGCGGTCGAACACCCTACCGGATCGGAACACCCCCCTGAGCCCAGGATGCGCCCCTTCCAAGGAACCCTCACGTGGATGGTCTTCGGCGTCCGGCGAACCTCTGGCAGTCCTGCCCTGAGCTTGGAACCGGGGCTAAGTATCGCGTCCTCCGATTACGTCGGCACGTCGATCGAGCAATAACGACTCAGGATCCGCCAAGGACGAGCCACCCTGACGAGGGAGGAAGGACGACGAGCGTGCGTAGCGACGACCCGTCATGTGGAACATGTGGGCCTTTCGGTTACTTTCGGCTACGCGCGATTCGTGACGATTACCCCGTTGCGGATCGTCCCTATTCGACGGCGATGGCGTCGGACCCAGCGCATCCTGGTCTCCGTTTAGAAATTCTTCGACATTGAAAACATACGGCATACCTTGCTATCACGGTCCCGAGTCTTCGATGGTCGCGTCTTTTAGGCCACTTGCCTCCGCACCGGCAAACCCGGAACCGGCACCGGCTCCGATCTATGGGGGAGGTACCCGAGAAAGCAAAGAACAGCTCACCGGCGCCGGCGAGGTTCAACGGGCGGGTGAAAGTTCACTTATGATTACAGTAGAATCGGCATGCCGGTCGCTGTTCCGGCACGCCGGACGACCGGACCGGCAACTGAGCCGGACTGGAGACTGCCGGATTACGTGTGCAAGCTCCCATTTATTTATGTCGCATCCAGAAAGAACGCCGGCATCGGCTTTTCCACAAAACAATGTAACTCATTTATTTACATTATTACCATAAAAAAATCATTATTACCATAAAAATTCTCCGGATACAATGTAAATGAATGAAAGCTTACACGCGTAATCCGGCGTTTCTAATGCAATTTTATGTGAACTTGCACACGCTTGTCGAAACTCACCGGCGTCGGTACACTATTAATTACTTTCTCGGATACCTTCTCATGCTTCAGAGCCGGCACCGGTGAAAATGATCAATGCCCGGCGCCGGCGCCGGTTCCGCTTTTGCCGGTATGGGTGCAAACGGTCTTAGGCTGGTTCGGAACTCGGATAAGAGAAGACTTTCCTCGAGGAGCTGCGTTCCTATGTCCGGCAGACCCTTGCAGTTTCTGAAAAACAAAAGTGGAACGTTAATCGGTGCCATTCTTGATAAACGTGCGACGAATGGAACCGTGTTCTGGCATCGCGCAACAGAGAACTCGTTCCAAGTATACCGTAACGCTAACCTCGTTGTTGTTATTGTTATTGTTGTTATAATTGCCATCGTTATTATTATTATTACCGCAATCACCGGCATCATCGTCACCGTCATTATTCTCATCCTGTCACCCTCATTGTCGTTAATATTAATATTATTGTAATTATTGCTATTATTGTTATTACGATCATGATCATCGGCATCGTCGTCGCCATCACCGTATTATTATCTTTGCCGCTGTTCAAGAGAGGCATTCTCTTGTCGCTCCTGGCTCGTTATAAGTAGCTCATAATATTTCTTTACGTAAGTTACGTAATAACTCGTGCGTGTCATTTAAAAGAGACAAAATACCGCGGGCTGATTCGCTGGCGATATTATATAGGATAAATATATACAGTGTGTGATCTACGTGTGCGTAAGATATCCGCAAGCACCCTTATACAGGACTGTTAAACATGTCTAGGCTAATTTGTAGGCTAAACTTAATGTGTAAAGAATCTTACAGAAATGTGAGAGAACGTTCATTTCAGAAAGTTTCGAACCGAAATATACCGAATACGTTGCGGATGTTTCGCGGATATCTGTTATATGTTTCGGACCTTATATGGAGAATTGATCAAATAGCGGTATTTTGTCCTCTTTAGGATCGTTTACTCCTTTCTACATTACGCGCGACACGACTTAACGTTGGCTAGTCGACTTTGCTTTCTTTGTAAACGTTCGACAGTGGGATAAACTACCCACGAATGATTTTTAAGATTATCATTTCAACTAGTCACATCACAAATCCGCGTGACATTGACACGAAGAAAATGCCCTAGTAGCACCGGATAATTTCTAAGTATTTGTTTCTAATCTTTGTTAAATATCCCGAGCGACAGATTTTTTTAAGATGTCTTGTAGATTTCATTTGAAGATATAGACGAATATTATGTGCTACTATCTATTCGAAAATCATCTTAATTATCATATGTGGGTATTGCGCCTTCCTTAAATCGTTTCACAGTTATCGTTCACGATTTTCAGTCGATTGAGATTTTTAAAGATTGTTTCAAATTTTTTCAAAATAACCATTATTTTGCTGTTGATTTTTGGAGCGTAGAAAGGAAATGCCATTATCGATGATCGATAGTTATACTTTTTCACCTTAGACTAATCTAAGGTATCGAGTATGTATTGATGTCATTAATTGACTTTCTTTACCTTTCCTGAAATCGATAGACGTTATCTTGGCAGTGAGGTTTTGTCTAAAGAATAGATTCGACTGCGAACTCTCGAATTTTAGGAATCAAAAGAAGCAATCAAAATACGAAGTTAAGCTCATTTTATTCGATTATGTTCTTTTAGTAACGCTAGTAATATTATATATCCAAGTATATCTTCCCGTGATTCAACTTTTCTAAATTTCTTACGTAGAATTTAAATCTCTATCTTTATTAAAATATTTCTACCTATATCAAAACAATTGTCCCTGAATTTGCGCGAATGGAAATCGCGTTGCATAAAGTCTGTCAGTGCAAAAGCAAAGAAAAAAAAAACATTGGAAATAAAAACCGCGTAAATTGTGTTATAATTTACCGGGTAAAAAAAGGAGCCGCGTAAATTGAGGGAGGAGTGTACATGAAATCATACTTCTTACACTTTCATACAATAAAAAAGTATGTCAAATAACAAGTCGCAAACATTGATACATATTGTGGAATCAAGTTAGATCCATTGTGCACACTTTAATGGAAATCATGTTAATTCTTTGTATTTTCTTCGGTTAGCTTTTCACGAGTCTCTTCGAATCTACCATTTGCAAACAACTAGATTTGTACATGCTCATGACATTCTGTTTTCCCCCGAGGGTTTCTCAAAACGTAGGTGTCGATCGTCAGAAGGGGAGGCGAAAGAGAGTATATTAATTTACACGTACATAAGCGATTCGTTTAAACCGATGAAATGTCAAATCGGCACTAAAAAACGTCCTCAGGAGTCGTGCCGGGGATAGGAAGAGGAGAAAGTCGGATCGAAAATCCAAGACTGTCGTTTTCATCTAGCTTTCCTAATTACGGTGCTCGTCCATCTCATACTTCGTTGTACATAGAAAGAAAAAAAAAAAAAGATTAAAGAAGTATGACTAGACTCGGAGGCTGAAAATCCGCGGCATAAGTTCGCTCGTCCTCGGGTAATTAATCAGAGATAAGCAGCACTGGTTCCTTTTCTCGTTGTCCGCACATCTTGCAATTAGCGAGAATAGTTATATTCTTGGAACCTATTCGAATCTCGAAATTGGCCGAGGAACATTTTCACGTTAAACTCCCTAATAATTCGTCAAAAGCGTTCCTATTTTTCTTCAGACAGATTCCTGCTGGTTTTATCCCCGACATTTATATTAAATTCGGTACAATTTGGACCCTGAGGAAAAAAAGTGTCATTGAACCAAAGAAATACTTCCTCGAATAGTATTAAAGAAATATTCTGGTAATTCGAAGAATAATTCTTTAACTCAAATAAACTCGAATAAACCGGATGCAACGTACCGTTCAAAGAAATATTTCTTTGGTTAATTTAATTTCTTTCCCTCGATGGAGCATTTTGAGTACACCAAAAAATCAGAATTACTTCATTTTAAATACCATTCCGTAACAAACTGCCAATATCGTATTTTACGAAAAAGAGTTAAATTTTGGCCCCATCGTGAGATCTCATTCTCGGAAGGGAGTCCACAAAATGATTGTTGAGTTTCAATTAACAAGATCCTTGTTAGTTCCCGAGGCTTCCCGTAACATTGTCTTCGCCAATTAATCGCGTAAAATGGCCGACTACGTACCTGTGGATTTATCCCAGATTTTCGAGGTTCTCAGAATAGACTAATTCTCGCGTATCGGTCGGGTTTGCTGGCGTAATCGAAGCCCGTAACCAATGCTACTGATTTCTGTAGGCAATACGTTAATTAAGGAAATTTCGACTTTAGGCTAAGAATTGAAAGAGTTCACCTGCACTTCCCGTTGGTTCGTTGGGATCGTCCAACGCGTTACCACGTTTTATAATCGAACGGGATACCGTTACCATTACGAGTGTCACTGTGCCGTCATTGTTACTATCATTGTCAGTATCGTTGTCAATAAGATCCAATTTACTGTCGACGTCGTGCTAGCCCTCTCGTCCGAACGAAACTCGTCGTCGCCGTCGTCGAAGGCTACTATTATTTATCGTTACTGTCCATTATTGCTAGCATACAAACAAATGATATATATAAATATTTATATATATATATATTGCAATATCGTAATGATAATCTCGAGTTGCATTGCGTTACGTTACGTTACGTTGCATCAAGATTCTATTCTATTGCATTTCACCCACACTTTTTAAACGTCGTCGGTCGATGCGAAGCATCGCGAAAGCTCCTCTGTCGCTATTAACGCTGTAAAATGACGCATCGGCATGATTATACATAATTATAAATATAAATATATATATACAGATATATATATAAATATAATGTATAAATATTATATTGAAATAGCTACTACTCGAGTAACATGTATCGAATAATCACATATAGAATGTGTCGAGACATTAAGATGATGCACAGGGTATAGATGAAGTCGTTGATATAATAACTGATGTCTATATATATAAATGTTTTTTTCGTTTTATCGGCCTCAACAAGTGAATCAATAATAAAAGTCGAGAACTTAGTAAATGTTTTTCAGAGTCCATTCCGTTTACCGATATAACAGAGATGGGGCGAGAGAATGGGAGAGAGAGAGAGAAAGAGAGAGAACGTGCGCGAAGGAAATATAAGATATAGGTGTCATCGGTGTTAATAATTATCCATCGATTACTCGGGTCGCAGGTCGCGATTCGCCGGGCCGATGGTTAGTCGACTAATTCATTGTAAATTGACGGAAATAAATTAGGAGTAAGTACATAAAAGATATCGATTGAGTCGCCGAGTGAATTAACCGAGAAAATGGGAGAGAGAGAGTGCGAGGATGCCAGAGTAAGAGAGCTTGGGCCTTTGGCCTTCGACATATTTTTTAATCGCTTCGAACCTTCTACCGTCTTAGCTAATCTAATGATGTACTTATGCGTATGTAAAACTATCGGTGGATCGGTCGATCGCAAAAGGCCGTTCGATCGCCGAACCGTCGATCGATCCTCCGAGTGATTGGGATGTGTTCTATATCGATTAAAGATGTATTCCTCGAATATTCATTGGTCCTATGCGTTGGCTCGAGAGAAGAGATGATGGACGCGAAATGGATGCTTGGAGTGAATCTCGTTTATCTCATTGATATTAATGTTACTACACGGAAGAGTTATGCGTTTTCCGTACTTTCAGTCTACATCTCGTAATCATCCGAAATCGTATCGAGTTGGAACCTTCTGCTCGATTGTTCGACCACGGTCAAATCCGTTCGCAAGAACGATAATCGATTCCATCGATCCTGTTTGAACCTTTCGATCGACGAATTTTTAATCACCATCAGCTGTTCAATGTACATGTATGATTATCTTCATTTGCTACTATGAAGCAGGGTGTGTAAAGAGAAATCGATTTTAATTAAATGCGTACCCTGAAACATTGCGGAAAGTTCATTTACTCTGCTGATATACTTTTTGACGGACTACCATGGACCTCTAAACTGCTGGCAAAATTGCGTGGATTGACAATAGTATTTCTTGGACGGACGAAAACCCAGGTTTTTGAAAATCAGCCAAAACGTCGCCATCTCCAGCTTCTTCCATTCCGTACAGATTTAATCTTTACGTCGATGAACATAATTCTGGTATTAATTCACCACATGGGGAACATTATTTGTGCGCTCGAAATCGCCAAAGAGAAGATAGAGAGGTCCCAGGAATTCAATTTAAAAAATGATTCACATTCTTTTAGACACCTCGTAATTATACTTGGAAACGTTTTCATTATTCGAACATCTTTCCTTGCCCGATGATCTTGAGTTTACCTAAAACTTACAAATTATCGAGCGATTAGCAGTGAACCATTTTTTTTCTTCTGAATTTAAGATGTGAACGTTACCCGATGCAACAATAAAGATTTATTACCATGCAACTCAATGCATGGTAATAGACCTTTTCGGTATCAAGATGACTTCGAATCAACTATCAATAAAAGCGTTATTCTCTTGTACGATTACGATCCGTTCTGATACTATAACAGGTCCTTGAAAAATGCCTACTAAAATATCCCGATTGCACGTGTGTCTGAAATCAAATAAATTCATTTAAATGAACAAAATCGATTTCCTTGCATCCACCACTGCCCTGCTTCGAATTCTATCGACGTTCTTTTCTTTAGAACATCTCGAATACGAATCACCTTATCAGCTTGATATTTCTCAAATATTTTTCACAACGATGCACCGTGCACGGAAAAAAGTACACATTAACTGAGAATCAGCTAAATTAATACGAATTAAAACCTGAATTAAATGAAAACTGAATAAAAAGTTCTCTAAACTCACTCCCGAAGATTCATGCATTATCGGAAATTATTCCACATACTTAAAATACGTTTACCACGTAAGATATTTGAATGATTGAAAATGAAACGAAGGTAAAATTGAATTCAGTCAGCATTGTCACATATTCCGGGTACTATTCACTACCCAGGATTCGGAAGAAAGTTTCAATAAATACATGTTGCAGAGGACACTTCGTTTACTCGATATACACAAATGTACAAGGTCTGTACAAGTCTAATCGTACCTCGCTACGTTAAACTACAAGTAGATAAACTCGACATTCTCTTAATTCTTAAGGGTACGCACGCATTCAGACCGTCAGAATAGTTACCTTCGACTTTTTACACCTCAATGACTTACCCTAAAAAAACATATGAGATACGGTGGATGATTTACGTTCTTCGCGTCCCCGTGTTTACGATTTTTGGGGGATTTACGATATAATTAAGAATCCAAATACAAAGCGAATTTAGCAAGCGGGCATGTACCGTTCTGACATCTGCACGCAAGTGCTTCCGTACAAATACGTGCGTGCAATGTTTTCTTCTGGGTTATACGTTTGTACATACAATATATTGACGTATATACATCTGACAAGTAGTTACTATACATTTGTATGACAATCGCTCCCGATGATTTACTTAAAGAGGTGAGTCCTTAGACGATTTGTGTCCTGTGAGTATGAGTAGATGAGTAGACAAGGTTACATACGTATTTTCAAAATTCGCGCCCACATCCCCTGAGTGACCGATATACGTGTTTCAGATAAAAACGGAATAGAATTAATAATTATAATTTTACAGAGTAATTTCGATGAGCCTGAACATAGGAATATATAGATTGCGCCAGATTGATCTCCGGTAAAAACAGGAAGATAAAACAAAAGGAATTTCGTAGTTCTAGAAGATAAAAATTTATCGGCAAATTTTCCTTTAATCCGGGTTTTCTTCCTCCGCTTTCATTCGAGGTGAATGAACTTCTAAGCATGAATCTTTGAAAGAAAACTTAATTTTACGATCAATTGCACTTATTCAATGATACGGAGTTCTGTAGAGTATTGTCGATTATCACGTGTTATAAATAATTTTACAATACATTGTCCAGTAGGGTGAAATGCCTGGGTCGTTTTCCTGTGTACCTTGTTAATAATTCCTACATTTTACATTATTTGGTACATGTAGACGTCTTCACCAAAGACCAGTCAGGAATGAGTTCTTGTTGTGTATGATACGTGTTATTATTTATTTTCCCTGTGTGCAGTTTTCATAGCATTCAGTTTTTGCATAGAATGAATATTAAATAAATCTGACATTGCTCCGTATTCAAATAGCCATGAATAGATCTTAGAATGTCAAAGGTATTTAAGGTGATATGAAAGGGTCATTCTATATATATATAAAATGTAGAAATATTTATTAAACTCTTTTCCAAACTGGATGCACCGATTCGTTGGAAACTACAGCACGCGATTATGGAGGAGAAAGAACTTGGTGCTTATGACATTTCATTTTTAATAAAAAATTGTTTTTGTTTATCCCAGACTAGAACCAATACATATAATTCTTTTTCAATAAAATTTTATAAGCACAACGTTCTTCCTTAAGGCCTTCACAATCATGTGCTGAAGTTTCAAATGATTTGGCCCACTCAGTTTGGAGAAGGTTTATAAATATTTTGACGTTTCATATATATAGAATAACCCTTTCATATCCCCTTAAAAGTATATTGACACGTTCATGAAATGATAGGTATTTCAGATATTCATTACGAACAAATTAGACAGACGTATGATGTAGTCGATCTCATGGGTTTTAAAAGTTGAATTAATTCTAAATAATCTATCCACGGCTAAGAAAAAATTCGCCAATTTTAACGTAACAATCTATCACACTGGTAACTCAAAAGCGCGGAATGATCAAAACCAAAGAATCATGGTTACTATTTTTCGTATATCATCGGACTAGTAAAAGCAATCTGACATATTACAAAGAATTTCACACACGTCGACGTTGATGTGAAGGAGCATTACTGTGATCGATTTCGCATACGCACTTACAAAATCATCCGTACGTAATTCTAGTACGAATGTCTACGTCAGAAATATATATATTTACAAGTACCTTCAAATGCAACACATGCTCCCGACAGATTCGCATTCATCGACTGGACTATTATTCACACCTGTAAAAATACAAATATAGTGCCACTTTAAAACGAAGGATCGCGTATGCAGTTCACTTAACAAAACTTCGGCTTTTGAGGTATATCTTTCCAGGATAATTCCATACAATATAATGGTCTGTGTCGCATTGTCTCGAGAATATTTGAACAAACGATTTCTTCCTTTTTCTTTTAATTCCTAAAATTTGGTCTAAAGACAAAGGTACCTGAGAATTGTATTATGGAGATCAACATTTACGTTAGTCTCTCCGCAGTGACATATGAACGAATCAATATATCAGCTATGATCGATACTATGGTGGTAATCTTAAATATTAGATTTTAGGTGGCAAGAAAATATTCAAATATGCTCGCAGATTATTTATCCCCCATTTACTACTATCGTCATTGTGCGCACGGCCATTCTACTATTAACGTTACAGCGCAATGGCTCGACTATTCCTTATCAGAATTTCCGCTAATTCTGAATTACGGAATTCCTTAACTCTCTCAAGTTCCGTTCCGAAAGATGTTTCCCAAACTGATTTTTAAAAGAACATTTTTATCTACGGTTCCACATCGCTTTAAAACATTTATTAAACTTTTATTTAAAGTTCTAAACATCCTCAAAACATTCACAATGATAAAGAATCTATTAAATTTATTCGTTAGATATATATGTATCATGAACTCTCTTCCAGATAGAAGAATTTGACAGATCGGTACCGACTTTCCTTAGAAAATAAAGTGCAAAACGATTTAAATTAAGCGATCCACATTTCTATAGCATATTTTTGGTCCGCCCTTCCAAGCAGTCTATACGTCTATCTATACATTCGTAGATGTACACGTTGTATTCTGAATTTCACCGGTTCCATTCAGACTGTACATCACTCTATCAAATCCTTCCATCAAAGCGAAAGAAACCAAAGGAAAAGTCCGTTTGTTCAATTCCTTTGTGACTATCTTGCGACTTTACAATCATCCGAGTACACGCCGCCCGCAGCAGGTGGACATTGTCTAACAATTGTTTTACCGATCCACGGTACCGTACAAAATGTTAGCCGGATCGAATACGAGGCCGCTTTTAACAGCGGATCGCTCATTGCGGAGCTCCACCGACGATTAAACTTTAAATTACAAATAATACATAGCAAGAGAAATAAATTGAGCTTTGTAACGACATAACCGGCTTGCATGACGTCGCAATCGTTCTACAAGTAGCTACATCTATCTGTAGATGGCTGCAGGATCAGGGTCACAGGCGTGATCTCACTTTGTACTTTTCTAAATAGGAAATAACCGATTAAATGGTGATTAGCTTACGAAGGGCCCCAAGTACTCGCTCCGAAAGCGCGAAGCGAGAAGCGCGCCAAGTCGTAGGCTCGATCGTTGTCTGTCGAATAAGTCTCGCGGTGTTTCGATATTCTTATCGGATGTAGCTTGTCCCTCGGGACTTCGATGTGACCGCCTGTATTCCCTGCTATCTGGTGCAAGGAAGCGAGTCGAAAAATATCCGAATTCATTCCATCGTGGTTTCGGTATGACCTTAGAGCTTCCAAAGCAGCAAACTTCTTACAGTAGCAAGTCATTTGTCTTCGGTATTTATACCTCGGATCAAAGTTACGTCACGGATAAGCAAAACCGTTAAGTTTCTGCAGTACTGACATCCTTTTATACCTTCGTCGTGCCTCATTAGTTGGAGGTGGACGGTACAGGGTTGATCTGGCTGGACATGTAGCAGCAATAGCATGGACCCAAGACCGTTGGATTCCTGATGAGTAAAAGAGACATTACGGTAAAATGGAAAAATAATGTAACCGTTTAATTATATTCGTTAACTATATAGAAAATATAACACAAATATTTTGTGCCACCAGAGAACAGTTCTCAAATAAGGAAGTCATTTTCACTCCTTTCCGAGTGAGTAGTCCCTCGACCTTCGCCATACTATAATGATCTAATTAGGATTCAAGATTACCTCGAGGGTCTCTGCATTGACTGGCCGACATATCCTGGTTCCTGGTCGCCACGACGTCATCCAGAGTGGCAGACTAACCGCTAGGGATGTGCACGACCATCATTACTACGACTTACGCCTTCGACTCGACTTCCTTGTCCTGGGCTCTGTGCCTCGCGTCCTATACTTTTAAACAGAAAAGAAATGTATCAAATTAACTCGACAAATAAATTATACATAGATATGTTGAACTTAACGATTACATATTCGGAAAACAGGGTTTAACTAAATGAATAAAAGCATATCGAATAATACACATAAGCAGCTTGGCTGGTAAATAAAGTTTAGAAATAAAGTTTCTCGGAAATTACTGATACTGCTTAAAATCTGGCGTCTTTGCGTCGCTTTGTTGAAACCAAACAATTATACTTACTCGCTCTGATCTTGAAGAATCGACGAGTCTTTCCCTTTGCCGTTCTTATCACCTTCTTCATTGTGTACATGTGGTGCAGCTGAGCAATCCGTAGAGCTTGAAGTAGAAGAAGTTACGCTCGAGGAAGAGCTCATCCGATTACCATCCGCTCGTTTTGACCCTTCCACAGTAGGCTCGTTGCTGACATCGCATTCTTCAACTGGCAAGCAAGTTTCTACCATAGCCTCTAAACAGTTGACGAAAAGCTCAGCGCTCTCTGCAGTACAATTACACTAGAACCATAGAAAGAGTTAAATGAAAGTCAGCAACAAAAACTAATATTGTTGAGTCCCGCTACGTTGAAATAAAAACCAGAGTATATTTCATTTGAGAAAAATGATTATCAGATTCTATTAAAAAATTGTTCTGCATTTTTACCTTCGTATATGGTCCAGCAAATCTCCATAGGCCTCCGAAACCACAACTTTGTAGGTAGTGCAGTTGCTGCTGGCTCGTGTCCTCGCAAGCTATCATATTCTGTATAATATTCTGCACAGCAGTTAAAATGACTTGGTCGTGGCAAGACGAAAGTACACTGTTGATTTTTGCGTCCAGCAAATTATGTCTACAAAGTGAATACAGGATTATAATCCATAATTTTTCATAACAGAAAGAGATTACATATACCACGAGGTAGTATAAGGAGCCAGCGCCATGGATTGAAATCGCCCCCACTTTACGGATAGAATTCAAACATTTTCGGTAACATAAAATTGCAGAAGGTAACTGCGAAACATACCGTACTTACCGCGTTTAAAACTCTATTTAGGGGTCAAAGATCTTCAGATTTTTTCTGATCTAGTGTCGAGAGCGCCTCCTCAATGAAATTTTGCAATTAAAAATTATCGCCTAGTCTTTATCGCGTTAAAAGCATCACATTCTGTACATCATGCGCGGATTATCGTTTCGCATTGCGTACCTTAATTACAAAATTAAAAGCATTTTAGGTCATTTACATCGATAGGAAATGTTTTGGCCACGTATGACTGGAGTTCCCTCATTTTCCGTAAGTAACGCTCGCATCGTTAGACCAGCGAAAATCTGAGATCCTGGGTCCTGATTCTAGGGCCACTTTCCATAGAACCCACTTTAGGCGTTACATCTCCTTATATTACTTCACGACATATACCTTCACTCTATGAAAAATAAAAATTCATACTTACATAACCGGAAATACCTTCGGAAAGACGACCGAAGCTTCAGCCAGGTACTGATAGAGAATTCGCGTTTCGCCTTCGTCCGTGGAGTATTTAACGAGTGTCGCTAGCACAGTTAAAACTAACGTTTGCGTTGAGAAGTCGGTCAAGACTTCAGGATCCAGCAGCACGTTGTTCTCATTACTGACGCTTACTCTAGAGCTACGGTTCTGCCAAGTACAAAATTGCGAGATTAATATCCAGGTCGTGAGATTTGCTTACTCGCTAGACTTGAACGCTTGAAATAGTGACAAAAACAAAGAAAAACTCGTATCGACCGCCACCTGAGATGTCCAGCGACTGTCCTAGTTCCATGCCGATCTGATAAAATATGATTCGTTACTGAAGTATGGAAGAAGTTAGTACCTTTGGTTCCGAGTCATCATCCGCTTTGGTCTCCTTAGCGGTCGGCACGGAGAAGGACCTCTGGGTTTTAAATAAATTCCGGCCCGTCTTGTTAGTGACGCCGTTCGAAGGTCGAGTTTTCGGGGTATGACGTTAGTCGCGAAGTTTGGAATTTTAAGACCCAGCCAGGCACAGGCAGGCACACACCGAGTTCACACACAGAGAAACAGAGAGGAATACGAACTTGGATTATACGCGAACCCTCAGCCTTTATTCGCTAGAAAACATGCGTGCCATTTTCCGAAAGTCAACAAACATTATCGCGAACAGCCACAACTCTTTAAATATACTTAAGGTGATATGAAAGGCCCCGAGAAACTTAATCGACGTTGATGAACTAAAATTCGGATACGTATCGGCTTACTCTTTCAGTTGCAACTTCTGATTTAAACGGTCAGGACAGATAAGATGTAACAATTGCGAACACGATACAAAACGTCTGGATTTTAAACTTCTACTTCTTTTAAATAGCTTTTTGGGAATAGATCTAATACTCGGAAAAGAAATAAGCAGTGGCTGCCGCGACGAAAATTACAGTGCACCCAAAGTGCACAAATGCAAAGTAACGATCTCAGAAGATGAGGACGAAACTAATGTAAAATAGACACGGAAGCAGACAGAAAAGAAAAAAAGAACAAAATATTTACGCGATCGATAAAATGATAACACCCGGTTTAAAATTTGTACGACGAATACAAGATATATTACCGGATGAGGTGCGTGTTGTTTTTGCTGTCTGGCTTGGACGATTGCCGACTGGTCTAGAAGGTCCCAGGACTTTTGTCTTCGACTTGTTGGATTGACTGTGCCACTGGACGATTCCTGGGACATAATTCTTCGTTAATCTTCGTTACCAAACTTGGCGCATTCGCACATTTCTTTGCCCCGACAATCTAGGTTCATTTTTATGGAAAAGTTTCGCCTTACTTACGGAACTTTGTGGCGGCGACAATGTGTCTAGAAAATCGGTACTTCCAGAATCAGCAGAATTTCTGCCAATGGAGTGTCTGATGTGACACCTGCTTCTAACTTCTTCCGATACTGACACCAGAGCTGTAAAAACGTAATATGTTATAATATAAGAATTTATAATAGCTCCACTTGCAAGTAACTAGCGACACTTCTTGCAATCGCTGATAAACAATTGCAACTTCTGTAGCTCATATTTATAAGCCATGATGTAACAAATTTATCGGAAATTTTTGTTCAAATCTATTGTGTAATATGCGTACATATATTGCAGACATCTTATACAGTAAATGGTCTGCGAATTGTTTGTAAATCGATTTTTCTTCATTATATGATCATGAATTTTTATCTGGGTAGTTACTATTAGTAATTGCTGACAGTTACGCGGAGTAAATTGTAATTGACACTAGCATTATTTGTTAACACGTTACATAATTATGACACGAGATAAAATATAAGGATGCTGGTGTTCAATAGAAATTACCTGCAAGATATGCGACGCTTTCAGGAGTCACTTCGAATTTATCCCGTCTAAAAGGTTTCGCGACGATGGCTAACAACATCGTCAGGACTCTTGCCGTCCTGGTTACAGTGGTCGGTGTAGGATGACGATAACCCTTTAGAAGATGGCCCACCAAAGCAAAATGGAAATTCGACTTAAAAGAGAGTCCAACGGCATTGTCCAGTTGTTTAAAGTGCCATTCCAAAGGTTCTCTTGTCGACATCATTACCCGTTCGAGGGTCTGAAAGGATGAACAGTAAATGTTAATATCTACTGACCAGCTCATGATCTTTGACTTTGTATCCTTTACATACAAAGATCTCTAATTTTTTTTAAGATGATGTTTTACCAAGTAACATTGATATTTTCTCACCT
Organism: Orussus abietinus; assembly: GCF_000612105.2. Lineage (NCBI taxonomy): Eukaryota > Metazoa > Arthropoda > Insecta > Hymenoptera > Orussidae > Orussus > Orussus abietinus. Next base: position 65,367 of record NW_019394303.1, read on the forward strand.
TATCGTCAAATGTGCCCTGGGAATCGAGAGTATGTAAGTTTTGTTCGAGTAAAGCCAATCCGGAGGCATAAAGAGATGCTTCGTCAAGTTGGAGTACCGAAGTAGCTACCCAGAATAAGTATCGGTGTATTAAAGATTCCTGCAAATGCAAAAAAAACAAACAACATTATACATTTTAATCCTGATAGAATGTTTTAAATATTTCTATGTTTGTTATAAAGCTTATATCTTTATGCGATAGAAATAAAGTTAATTTATCTTTACAAATTTTGTATTAGGAAAAAATTCCACATGAAAAAATGTAACAATATCAAAGAACACTTACAGGCCTAAGAAGTGGTTGCAAACGAGTCAAACACATAACGATGGCTTCCAAAAGCGTAATATCATTAAAGCTCTCAAGAGCTTTGACTAGAATCCTCAAAAGTTGCTTAACATCTTGGTCCGTGATGCTTTTACTGATACATCCAAAAACAATAAGAGCCCTAGGTTGTAGGGAAGGATTGAAGCAAAAAGCAAAACTCTTTGCAAGTGACGTCCAGGTTTTCAACCAATCGCACTTAGGAATGTCCCTCATACAAGCCTCCATAATTTCCAGTAACGCATCGGTAATAACTTCTAGACTGGTAAGAGCAAGTCTCTCTCTGTCCTGGCTTGCTCCAACGTTACGTTCATTTCCAAACCACTTCTCATTAGTATGTCTATAGCTCGATCTGAAGGCAGTTACAGCAGCCGATTTAACCTTGCTGATCCCAAATAACAAATAAAATTTCGGCAGAGAGAATTCATCCAGGCTCATCCTGAGAACTCTGTAGGTGTCTTCCGAGAAGGAAGGTGAATTGCAGGTACATAAAGAGTGGATGATATTAATTACGAGGCCGTGAGTGGAAGCTCGCATACTTAGGCTCCCAGAGCAAACGAGAAACGTGACGGTATGAAACAAATAAGGCAGATGTTTCCCCACGTCTAGGCAATTATTGAAAGACAACATCAGCAAGTACCGCGCCAAGATAGCGATGTCATCCCACATCATGTGCTGCTCCAAAAGAGGCGTGGGAGACGTGCAAGTCTTGTCAACGACTCTGCAAAGGCGACCAATGACCTTCTTTGCGACGAGCTGTACATTTCCAGAAGCTAAGGCAACCGCAGTATCAGCCATGATCTCCACCATCGGCGATCCTAATCCATAACGCACGCTTCTGTGGATAAAATTGTCCAAGACAATGTCTATAAGATCTGGCAATCTACCTATGGTACTCCAAATCTTCGCCTGTATACTCGGATACATTTCAACTTCCTCGATTGTCAAAGTGATCAGCTTTTCCAGTATCTGAGTGACTTGTTTCTGGCGTTTCCCACCTTCGTCGTTAGGTTTATAAAAGCGTACAAGATTGTTCAACCAGGGGGTCATGTATTCCAAGCAGAGATGTTTCAGCTCAATGGTAGATACTCGAAAACCTTGAATGCACTCCTCTAGGAATTCTAAAGTCAAATGAGGATCGTTAGCAGCTAATGTCTCGCTAAGATGTTTAATAAAGATCGTGTTGTTTGAAGGAATGCACAAGCCTGAGGTTTCTAGCAATTGGCCCTCTATCTTGAGGTCGAAGGTTGCTGTCAAGGCACACAGCTGATTATACGCCGCCGTGCGAAGATTAGGATCCGAACTGCCAAGATTCAGCAGGGCCATGTTTAGGAGGGTACCAGGAACATCTTTAGGCCTAATCTTCGGATGGACAGACATGGAATCCGGCTGCGACAGTTCCCACCTGTTCCTGATATGGATAATGGCCTGGACGATACTATCGCAGTCGTTGTGGATAAACGACAATGGGCCAGCCTCGTTGGAAATGGTTAATGTAAATTGGTTATCGTCTACTAGGCATACTTCTTCGACTTCGGAGGCGTAATATACGTCGTTCAGAAGTACAGAATGGGAGAGCACCTTACATTTCTCCGCAGAAGTGATTTGAATCGCAGTTGGGCCCACCTTGACGGATATCTTGGTGTCCTTGTGCGAGAGCTTCAAAGCACTGGTAAAAACTTTAAGATCTTCATCGAGAGACAACGTTGCTCCCGGCAATTTTTGTTGCTCGACGTCGATCACGTCGTTCAGTCGACCTGGACCCTCGATGAAAACTACCTTACGATTACCTTTCAAGGGTGCTAATATTCTATCATGAAATTTGGTGTACTCCCGCACCCAACTATTACAGTTATATATGTAAGCTGCGTGAATGTTTTCGTAAGCAACCTCAGGTAAAACGTAGAACCATTTTTGCAGGAACTCTGTTCTGAAGCGGTTATCCGAACATGTGTGGGTAAAGTCAACCACGAGCTCAAATGGCGAATGACAAAATGGTTTCAAGGTCAAGATTACGTGATATATTAACAAATCGCCATTTGTCTCCCCGATTCTGAAAATTAAGAAATAACAAGACGTTTATTTTCCTCGGAAAGTGTACGCGAAGAGTGGGTATTAAATAAAAATACTTCAGAGACTACTTACTTATAACGCCTAGCGATGTAATAAAATACCGGATAGCCTTGCTTACTTGTTCCCGCTTGATAAAAAATATTAAGTGTCTTGATACTTTTGAATTCCTCTTTCTCGTGCATATTATGCTTCACCATTATCTCCTCAAAGTTAGTAGAAGACATATCGATGCTGGACCACCGAGCGTAAGATGATGAAAACAGTAGACTAAAAAGAATCAATTCGTGGAATGAATGTGCACCAGGAAATACTGATGGCAAACTTTCCGTCTATTTTTATTTCCTTATTTATTTTATATATATATATTTTTTTACTTACTGCGAGTCGATTGGTTTGTGCTCAGGAGGTCCTAAATAAGCCAACAAAGTGGCCATTTTATCAAAAGGCCGCCTACCCACAGCTTTATGGTCCCTGCTACTACTCAGATAGTCTCCAATTCGTTCCTGGTGATTCCACAGCAGTCTATGTAAAGCCAAAACATTGGCATCCGATATGAAAGACATCGGGTGATTCGCTTGGTCGACAGTCTCGCAGTCGGATGCTATTTGAATAAAAAATCTTCGACCAATCTCAAAGTGAGCTCTGAGGAAATCGTTGAAAGGCAGCATGTGCTGCTCCTTGCTAAATTCCACGTGATTAGCAATATTTTGCAGAATCTTGGACATTAACATAAGTCCTCTTTTCACTTGAGGAGGTACCTGCTTATTCACGATTCCCATTTCTTGGGGTGAGACAATGGCCGGATTAATGAAACGCAGAAATATCACAGTTCCAACTGCACCGATATTGTTTTGAGGACACTGGGGAAATCTTTTGCTTAGCACTTGATAGAGACAGTGACACATCGATCTCAATTGCGGTGGAAATCTAGAAAAAGAAAATAAAAAAGGAAGACTGACATTATCTAACATAGCTTTTAACCAAAACGCATCAACTCACCTATCCGCCGAAGAGACGATGGAATCGAAAACTTTTTGAGTAAGAGCGATCAAATTCCGACCGTTCCGTTCTATATCTTCATTTGCATCGATTCTTGCACTGTCAACTTCAAAGCTCGTCATTGGATCATCCAAAAGAGGTCTGATAAGAGGTTCTAGCAATCCTTGTAAGTAACTGGCACCGTATATTTTAAAGCAAAAAGCCATTATTTTACTGCCAAGACTATTACCCCTAAACAGTGTTTGCATACAATCTGAGACCTCCACCTCACGGTAAAACATGTTCCATAATAAAGGCGATAATAAATGCTTGGCATCAAAAAGCGTAACGAAGACTCTTGCCAGCTCGTCCATCTGATTGGTCGTGACGACATTAGCCAGGGCCATCGCTATAGGCAATTCGCCTTTATCACTGATCATAGTAACTAACTGAACAAGTTGTTCAAATCTGTCAGCTAAAACAGTTTCCGCCAGTGTGTCAAATTCTGTTCCTTGTTGGAGAATTTTAGTCAGCACTTCCATAAAAGCTGCACGTGTCTGCAGGTCGCGGTTATAGCCGAGATCTAATAAAACCGATAATTAATAACATTAAAGAAGATACATTTTGTACAAGGAAGTACCATGGACGTATAATACATGGACTGCTCACCCCCTATGTTTGAAAGGAAGCCATGTATATAAAAATTGTTTTAAATTGAAAAGTAATTAATCATTTGTCGTTTTTGCAGTATAAATAGAACAATTTTGTTCTTATTGCAAATTATTTCCTCAGTTCCCATGTGGATTACAGACGTATAAATCTAGGTTTTAACGTGCTGATTTGAACAAAAGATGTTCTTGTCAACTAGATCATGCATTTTTCGTGTGTGCAGCGCAGACAAGGGATAGACAATTCTCGTTCTCTCACCGTTCTGTCAGCGATGCACGGCCCATATATTATACGTCCATGGGAAGTACATAGAATCATAATTGAAATTTTTCCAACTACCGATTGAATGCATTAAGCCACTGTCTATGTTTGCGCTGAGTAAATTACTCATCGCTTGGATAGTAGCGTTCCTTAAGGTGGAGAGCTTCCCAGTCGTGAATCGCTGCCTGGAAACAACGTCCTTCTCTTCGGTCGCGGCATCATTACAGTCATTGAGTAGATTCATGAACAAGGTAAAATATTTTAGGAAAAGCTGCGATTTTGCGTCCATTAGATCACCACGATCCGATTCTTCTGGTTGCAGAGGTAGTCCACGTAATAATGCTCCAACTGCTTCCATACAGGCCTGATCCAGGTCCCTAGAATACACACTAGAGTACGTGGACTTTACGCAAAGTACGCAAGAGTCCTACTCTCCCAGAATTGAGAAAAACTTCACAACGAAAAAGCAGGACTCTTTTTTAAAAATAAATACTTCTTTCTTACACTCTTCCGGCTACGATGTAAAATTATAGGAAATCTTCTAATCTTAAATTTACAATAATTGAAATGTCAAATGGGATATGACATATAAGTTTAAATTCTTTCAAGGAATATTTAAGGAATGTCGTGGAAAATTGCTACTTGTTGATTAGTAACTGCTTGTTTGATTAGTAACGGTAACATTGGCAGATTTAAAAACAGAGTCCATTCAAATGCGTCTTACCTAGTAATTATTGTAACATCTTCAACACTTGATGGCGCAATTTGATGTGTTGCGCCCATTACCCAATCCGTGAGGTACTCCACTAATTTATTTCTAAATTTCATTTCCTGTCGAAATGCCAAGTCATCTCGTCTCTTCATCATTGCTTCCACCAACTGACAAAGCTTAGTCTTGATATGTATCGCGTGTACTGTCATGTCAAGATGTCGTACATATCTGACAATAGCCAGCATCATTCCTTCAATGCTAGTCATCCCGAGATACTCGGATGGCTGATCTGTTTTCGAATCCAAGACATTTTTCATTATGAATATCGTATGTTCTATAAATTGCGTGTTTACATCAGTAACGATCACTTGGCCTTGCTGATCAAAAAACTTCTCAACAATGCTCTTAATTTGGTCAAAGAGTATAGGATAAAGAGCTGGGCTCATTTCGTGTCCGACCAACTCTTTCACGTGTTTATGAATTTGTGCTCCAAACTTTTCGTTATTACATATCAAAAGTCGTAAGAGATTGAAAACGAACTGGGTGACTGGACAATACTGGACATCTTGGCTAGGGTTGGTTAAACAGGCTGGAGAATCTTGTTTCGTCGAGCTTTTCTTGGGCTCGGGATTTGTCAATGTACCCGATATGGGTCTTCCCGAAGATCGTCTTTGAAGGCAAACGCCTCCGAGAGAACACAAAAATCCCGTCATGTTCGCCCACTCATTAATTTGCTCTTCCAATTCATGTTCCGAGTTCTGATGCGATGCTCTACGTTTCCCAGTGATACGATGAAAGGATTCCAATTGTCCATCTTCGGCCTTTGTCTTTGGATAATTCGACAGCTGCCGCGAGGTGGACTCCCAGTTTCTGAACGTTTCTTCCCAAGCCTGATAAAAACGAATCGTTATTACTTTGTTCCGTGTCTTATCGGCATTAAAGTGACGTGAAGTTTCAGATGCTCTTTCCAGAAGAGATAAAAAAAAAATCCAAAATTCAAGTTATCCACAGTCTTTGAATTTAAAAATCTATTTCAAACGGAAACACATGGAGGAAGATTGAAAGCCAATAAATTCTGAATTAAAAAATTGAATGATATAATAAATAGCCGGTTTATGATGTAATTCACGTTTAAAAAAACGTTGAAATTTTGCATATCAAATTCTATTACCTGTTCTAAAAGTCGTATCAAACTTCATACCATTTCAATGCGCGAAAGTACTTCACACAAATTAATCTACAATACATATACTGTGTCTTTAATAGCAGATTTACATTTTCACTGATAACAAGACAACTTTCCCTTACAGTAATTTATAAAGAACAAAAAATTGAAATATCAGAAATTTGAGAAGATACCTACGGGTTGGACACCGTTCACGCAGTGCTCTATCTTTCTAAGCAACGCCATGATCCTTTTTTGCAGTGCTGCACGTCCTAAAAGTTAGGCCGTTAATGCGGACACCACAATGGGCTACTTTTTGTAGATTTCATTATAACCGACGTGTTACTAACAGAACTTTTCGCACTTCATTCCTGAACTATTCTCCTGATTTACTTCTCTGTCTACGCAACTTACCATGATTGTGCTCGTGATAACAAATCCTACTTTCACCGCTGGCTGTTGTGGAAAGAGAATTTTTACACCCAACATGACTCGATAGTACGTCATTCTCAATTTCTCTGTTTCTCGATTATCATCCCCATGTCGAGACACAAACCGAGAGCAACAGAGGTCGACAAAAGTGAAAAATCACTTACCAGTTGTTAATACTGTCGAAGCTTGAGCCAATTCGACATATAGATGGTAATTAGGAAGCAGACAAGTTACAGCAACCTCGTCGCTCCCACAGCGGATTTCAGCCTCCTCGCAAAGAAGAGCAAAGCAAGACATTGCGACTAGAACGGCCTCCATGTCGATACTCCACAGGTACATGAAGAACACTACCTATATTTACAGTTTTGATAACAAAAAATTAACAACATACACGTATAAGATCTACAAGCAAGGAACAAATTAAAAATGTACTCTCAAAAGCATTAAAGAATGTTTAAAGATTTTTCCATTAGCTTTTTGACCGAGGTTGGTGGAATCGGATATTAGTGTTTCCTTTACATTAAATACACACTAGACATACCTCAAGCTTAATATGTGCTTGCTTGCAGATGGCGATTTGACTGCCTACATTAGCATAATCTTTGTTCTGCGAAAGAAATGCATTTCTACGCATGAGGATCTCTCGGAGCCACTTCAAAATATCTGTATAATTAACTATCTGATGCTGAATTAATTTCTGCGATATCGAGAACAACACTTGGGAGCTAACGTCCCAAAACGTATTGATAGGAGCTTCTGGATTCCAAACTCTAATTTTATCTGGATGGTGGAGCACCAGTAAAGCCTCCATCGCTTCGTGTGCGATATCTGGCATGGTCGGTTGATGCACCAGAGATACCAATCCATTGATCAGTTCTAAAGTTGAACTCTGGATCTCATGTCCTGCTTTCCCTTGATTCTAAAAACACATAAAATACATTAGAGAACAATTGGTACATCAAATGCAAGTATTTCCGAAATGAGTAGCAAAATACGCAACAAAGAACTTACGTTCAACATTAACATCGGATCAGCATGTATTAGCCGTACCATCCACAGGAGCAGATTCCTATAACTAGAAACCTCCTCTCCCCGATCGCGGTACTTGCTCTGCTCTTTACCTTTGAGTGTTAAACTTTGAATCATTCGTAACGGCGTCGGTGATATATAACTTTGCGTAACTTTATTCAAAGTATCCGTGAACATACTTCGCAACTCTGCACTGCGAGAGTACACGAGGTCTATTTGAGGCCACCAGGACAGTCTTGGTTGCGTAACGATTCTGAAAATTAATATGTGATAATTCCAATCCAAATACAAAATGCCTATCCACTCCCCCACAAGTATTCATATTCAATTTAATTTACTGTAATGTTAATAAATGTAGAGTACACATGGAAGTGCTCATAAGTGATATGTCAAAGTTAAGGACAGTTCGGTTTCAGGTTCAGTTTCACTTCTCTTTAAATCAACTTTAGTTGAAAATACTGCGTTGAATCGGTGCTTACCTGTATAACGAGCTAACAAGTACAAATTGATACGTAGAGGGTGAGTTCAAATTGAGGCAAACTTTAAGTACTTCGTTGTTGTGAGGCTTGATGCGAAAACAGCTGACAAAACAGTCTATCATTAGGTCGGTGTCTTGGGCGACGTAGCTCTGACCCCTGGAAAAAGGCTTGCAGGGGTTGAAGAGCAACGCGGTTAGGTCGTTTATAACGTGTTGCACAAGGGCGAAAATCACATTGTTGGAATCTAAGTTGTTTATATATGTGGAAGCTTTGCAAAGCTTTACGCAGGTGACAGCTGCAGCTTCTGCGAGTTGCCTGCTGGAACTACCGTGAACTCCTAGGCCCCGCTTCACGCTGTCAATAAATTGCTTCTTCTTCGAATGTTTAGGGGAGCACGGTGCCCCAGAATCCGCGTTAACGATTTCCTCCAGAACTTTAGGAGATAAAATCAGGAGCATAATTTGTAGAGGCCAAATAACCGCGGCTCGTCCCTTTTTGTTGTCTGCAAATGTGTCCAGAATATCGAAAAGCTCGCCACATGCTTTCCCTAAATCCTCATTAGGCCGTTTCTGAAGATCCGCGAATTCCTGGGGATACGTGTCCATCCAATTCCAAATCGCTTTTTCCAAGGAATTCGCCAAAACGAGGTGCGCCGACTTCTTCAACTGTCGAAACTTTTGTATAGTCTCTGCAAGAGTAAACGACATTTAGGCAATTTCATAAAGATATAAAATTTAATAACCGCAAGATTCCAGCGTACACGTAGAAAACAACAATTACCGTTTAATAGCCTTGTAAGTCGGTGAACGTCCACGTTGATATGCTGAATCAGTTCGATGTCCCCGTAATCCGGATTTTCGTCGCTGCAGACTGACAATTCCTGAAGACGAGCCGAGATCCGGTTGAACACGGCGTTGAAAAAGTTTAGACTCAAAGCGAAGAGAACCTTACTCGCTAGATTCTTGAGATGAGCATGTTGAGGGCCATCGTTAGATATATCTGTGGAAAAGCTCCCGTTAACCGAGAAATCTGATCAACATTTGAAAGCATTCCTCCAAGGGGCCGTCCACTTGGAAATCAGTGCCACTTTCACATCCCCTTAAAGAACGGATAAGACGGATGAAAATATCGGATCGACCTTACGCGCTTACCGATAAACTGGCAGATCTCTCTGAGCAGTAACTTGACATTCATAGCCTCGTCGAATTTGGTCGTGTCTTTGGGCTGGTTGCTCAAGCACCGCTCCAGGGTGTCGAGGACGATGACAATGGACTCGTAACAATGACGGTCCTGGTCGGTGCAATGAAAGGAACGCTGACCGCCGGTACAGGGAATCAACTCGTTGACCCGCTGCAGCATTTTCGTCAGGCCGGATATCACCAGGGAGAAACGGTATCGGGATATTTGGATGAGACATTTTTTATTTTTCTCCTCGTTCATGCGGGAATGCGTGCTCTGGGGACCCGCTCGGCAAGGCAGCTGGAAATTACGAATAAATGTTAAACTTTAGATTACGCTAACATCGCCTTTGATAAATTGCTCCAAACGATATACATTCATATAATCCCTAAACAATGCGTACACGTTATTGCCAATGTCTCCAATGGGCTTAAACGGAAAATAGAGGTTTGGCGTAACGTGAAAGCACCGTTTAATCGACCGAATTCATCATACAGAGGATTGTTAAGAACTATATTTTAATTGTATAAAAAAAGTTGTAAAATTATAATATTTTTCTTCACCCTGTACTCATATAAGACTGTAAGTTTTCATGACGAGTATACTCGTCACACACGGTTAACAGGTTAATGATCGACCACTGAGATGTCACTTCTATATTATCTTAATTTCTTTGAGAATTAAACGCGTCCCTAAAAAAATAAGAAAAACAAAGAAACGTAAATACTCCCACCCTAATCGATCCCATTTTTGACATTTGCACGGTAACGATTGGCGACACGTAGTGAGACCAAGATCTACGTAGAAGTTTAACGTCCACGGTCGTCGAGGCTTAAGAAACGGAAACGTCAAGCGTTTCGACGTCTTGACATTTATACCTTCGCGGTTCGCCGAACGTTCGTTTAAACTCGTGAAAGGTCGTAAATGTCCGTGCCGTGTCGCGCTCGCGACACTCGTCGGTCATTCACGCGCAAGATGACGGCAATTCGCTTTCATTCATGCATCCGCCAAGGCGAGAACACCAAGACGGGGGCAAAAGGAATGAACCTAACCTCCGCGATTGGATATTGCGCGATGCAGCCCACGGAAGAAGGGAGAGAGACGAAGGTTAAGAAAGGAGACATTGAAATTAATTCCTCGAATTGAGCACGATTAATTACAGGATGGGTCAAATTTAAGAATACGGGGCTCGCCTAGAATTCACTCCAGAATATCACTTCCCTTGGTTCTCAAATGAGATAAAAACGCTTAAGGTGAAGAGAAACCTCTCAAATCAGTCGACTCGAATAAGACACTTTAACATAATGTGCATGAATTTTGTGAACATTTCTAACAATGGGCCCAGATAGACAAAGTGATGGAAAAAATTGAATGAAAAATGCCTGATAAAAGACCATGCTCATTCGGAACTCATATTTGTAGTACACAATGACGAACCAAGGATACTTAAACATGAAACAAAGTTAATTACATGCAATGTCTCGATGTTTGTACGCATATGTACAGTTAAATTTACCTCACGCGTTGCTGATAAACAATTGCGGCGTTTGTACCTCATATTTAATCTATGGCGTGACCAAATTTACCGCAAAGGTTTGTTCAAATTTATTGCGCGTAACATGTGTAAATATATTGCAAACATTTCCCGCAGCAAATGGTCTGCAAATTACTTGTAAATCGATTCTTCTCATCATATGATGATCATGAATTTCTATCTGGGTACTTAGTACGATAAAAAACTGATATCGATAGCTTCACCCTCTGAACACAGACCCTTTCGCCAATTACAAAAAAGCATCAAGATTACTACTCCCAAAAGATATAGAAATAAAAACTTCCGATCGTATTCAAATATTCTTGTCATTTGATTTTCTTTCCGAGTCAATTATGTATTGAATGAATATATCGCATCCCTATTCATGACACGACGGAACAAAAACTTATTCAATTCCGCGAGCTGTTACGGATATTCTCTTTCCTGCTCGTCATGCATGAAAAATGGTTGAAGCGCGGGTAAAGTTGATCGTTGATACCTTTGAGGCTGGTGTGAGGAAATGCGAAAAGAGCAAGGGGAGCGAGTACACCACCGTGGACATGAATCGAGCACGAAAGGATAAAGATGACACAAAATAAACATCGCATACATGAAATACTTTCTATACAGTTCAGATTGTATGGCGTAGGTGCGTCAATTATTACCATGTTCTTAATATTACCACCTCCCTTAACCCTTTGGCTACTAAGAGCACTTAAAGACGCCCGACGTTTGGTCCAATATTGCTTGCACGGTCAGACGAATTTCGCCCATATGTCGAAATGGCTCCGTGTTCAAAGGGTTAAATTTGGCAGTTCGTTCCCTACGTCATAAATGACCCTGTCTCGCCTTCGAAAATCCAAATTTTAAGTGTCAAGATAATCATTGAGTGCTCCCAGGTCATGTGCCAATATTTCAGACAATTCGGTCCAATACCTTAAAAAAAAAGTGTCTTATTCTAATCGATGGATTTGAGGGGGAATTCATTTTACCTAATCTATTTTATATAAAAAATAAACCTCTAATGACGCGTCATTGCACAACCCTGGCTAAGACTTGGGTAAGGTTGATCGTTGATACCTTTGAGCAAGGCAGATATATGCGTCATGTAATATATGTGGTTTTCTACGTGTATATTACAACGTGTAATATGTCCGAAAATTTCTACGCGAGCGCGAAGTATGTTACGCCCTTCTACTTCTAAATAGAAAATTATTAATCCAGTTAGAAATTCGATATTAAACAGAACTAAGTCGAAAGAATGTTAATCGCCAAATTAATTTCATAAAAATTGTTACGTGTTTACATGTGCGCTAAAAGACGTTTATAACCAAGCGGATACATATATCATGCATATGCGGCAACCGCCATATTGGAAACGTAAAATTCTAAACAATTTCGAACACAAGCGCCAAATTAATATATTATTTAAAAATATTTCCGTATTTACATATGTGCTAAAAGACGTTTATAACCTAACGGATGCCATATATCGTGCATCTACGGTATCCTTCATATTGGAAACATAATTTACTGGTTTTCGACGATTTCCTACGGTGAAGTACTTGGTTCACGTACATACGTAAAAAACCTCGAAAAACGGGAAATTACCCAACCCTGCCTTTGAGGTAGGGCGAGGTGCGAAACGCTAGCAAGGGGCGAAGGGCGAGTGGGCACGGCCACGCGCGTGAATCGAGCACGAGAGGGAGAAAGAAAACGAGACGCGCGCGAGAGAGAGAGAGCGAGAAGAGGAGGGTGCGCGCGGGTGCGAATGGAGACGAGAGGGAGAGAGAAAGAGACGGAAAGAAGCCCGGAGCGACCAAGGCGGGGAGGAAGGAGATTCAAAGTGGCTGGCGTTCCGGGCGACGGAACGTACCTGTTCCTCGAATCTTGTGATCAGCCAATTGGCCCATTCCCCTGGTTTTTGCGTACCCATGGCCGTCGACTAGATGCCCCGCGGGATCCGCGGATGCCGCGGACTCAGGGACTCAGGGCGGCCATCACGGAAGCGAGGATTCGCGCGAGCTCGCGCCGAGCGCTCGAGCCAACGGGACCGATCGAGACACCGCCATTTACCGACCCCGACTGAGCCGGGCGCCGAGGCGGAGAGCGCCCCGCGCAGCCAGCCAGCCCGCGGCCAGCCAATCAGGAGCGCGCTCCAACGGAATGGACCAATCGCCGCGCGCATCGGGTCTCGGCCGCGCACTGCCCCCACTATGCAATTACGCCATTCATGACCGAGCGAGGCCGAGTCGCTCTTTCACGGCACTCGACTCTGCTCGACTCCGGGAGGAGGCAGGAGAGAGGGCTTGCGCCCTGTTACAGGAACGGCTCAAAGAAACTTTACGTCGCGTGGTAGTTCCACTTTGAGGTTAAACCCATCGTGAACTTTGAGAGAATAAAGCGGACACGAAATCGTTAGAAAATGGGATTATGGACGCGCTGGAATATTTCTAATATTGGTTCAACGATTGCGAGCTTCGGCTCGAAGTCGAACGGAAAGTGGAACCCCTCCTTGATGCAACGTTTTTGGAACTATTTCTCCGGTTCTGACGAGATCTTTTCTGTCTTATGATTTGAGGCTCGATCTTGGTGACCATTGCATGGCGTCCAACCCAGGAACGTAATCAGGCGTAACTGCACCTGGTGTAAATTATTATGTTACGATCCCCCTCCAATTTTACCATTTACATCCGTTATTTCAATTAATCTTCCCCCCATTGATCGTACCATCTGATCAAGATCGGTTGCGCTATCCTAGTTACGACGCTAGTCCTATCTAGTAAAACGCTATGTTATTAAATTTCACATAAAATAAACAGAAATTAAGAGAATCACGTCTATAATGTTATCAACGTTTGTTACAGAAAAAGATGTCGGTTATTAATTTATTAGAGATCAGAAAGCTTGGGACTAGATAATTTCATATGATGATTAATTTCTATACATACCTGTCTATGTCAGCTTAGGATTATCTAAGTATTAACTTGTACCTACTGTCAGATTTACGTATTTATGTTACTCATATATGTTTCATTGATCTATGAGATGTAATATCAATGAATACATAAATGTACTTTGTTCTCATATTTTAGTATCTTGTTAGAAATTTTATAAATACGTTACAAGTTGTATAAATGACGGAAAATAAATATGTACATATTTCAGGCAATAAAAATAATATAAATAATTATTTACGTCTCACTGTAACAATAATATTTCCGCACTTAGCTCCATTTTTAAATTGCAATTATTGACTAACTGGATCAATTCAAAAATTATCTTTACATAATCTAAGAAATGAATTAACTGACGATTGCTATGTAACAGTTAAATATTAATGACATAAAGATAATATATAAAAAAATAAATGGACACGTACGATTCAGTATAGATAATATTCACCAGAAAATTTACTCTATATTCGATGAAAGTTACAATCCATAATGACACTTTATCACTATGTAAACGTATATTCGACTGACGGCCATCATTCGATCATAAACATTGCATTACAAACGTTGTTTTAATGTAAAAAGGACTAGAACATTCATTAATAATTTATAATTATACCTTACACAGCTATTTCGCTTGTACTTGTATAAAAATCATAGTTCATTATTGTTAATATAGTTACACATGTATCACATAACGAATGCTTAATGTGTATAAGCATATTCAAATTACTTAACAAACTATGGAGAAATAAAATAAATGTTATAAAACATTGATGTGTGGTAGTCAATTAGCATTTCACTGATCATACTTAAACATATTGGATTCATAAATTAATCCAGTCTTATTCGTTACTCAACTCTTCGTTTTTCAATCTACTGAAATATTAACAGTTAATGTCACTGTTCAACTCTCAATTTCTCTAGGCTAATTAATTTTCTAGATTCTACTTCTGTTTCCAGAGCCTGTATCGCAGCATTAAGGATGTTGACGTCTCGCTGATGATGTCTTCTGATACAGTGCACTTGTTTTGGATCTAAATCAACAACAGCCACTTTAACCATAAATGTATCCCCATCAAGAAGCCGCACGATATGGACGTCAGGAACACGTTCGCAAGCAGACCTTGAAGATCATAAATAACATTGAATTAAAAATTGAATAACAAACAGTCGTATAAGTGTCAACGTGTTGTACATATTCTCAGATCCACAGAGGCAAGGACTTACGGTTCAAGTTCTTTGAAGGATATGAGTATCGAACAATCTTTCGCTGTAACGGAGAATAAATAATTCTGCAATGCAAGGCACTCGTCGAGGCTCGGAATACCGTTAACGGTAAAATCTAATATTTCACTATTAGACTGACTGTTTGCTTTGATATTGTTATTGCTGCATCTGCAGCTATTCAGAGTTGTTTCAAAACAAGGAGTATGACTTGCATCCGTCACCTCCATTTCGTTGTAAGTTTCAGAACTCGTTGGCCACTTTCGTTGGTTTCGATTAACATCTCCTTTCGAACTTTTTGAAGAGAGAATTCGTTGTGATGAAATCATTTCATCACTTTCGGTTAAAATATTGTCGTCGTCCACATCTGTACAGTTGTTACAGAGAACCTTAAACAGAAACGAAATTGATTCACAATTTATTCAGACGTGCTGCCTTATATTCAATTACTGATTCATACTGACAAAATTTGGTCATCTGTAAATGTTCATCATTGAAGTACGAGAATATTCCATGTTCTATACCTTTAATTTTCGAATATTATAGTCACGAAATAGTATAAGGAGATACAACGTCATGTATTAAAATCGTCCCCACTTTAGGGGTCCAAGAACATCGGATTTTTTTTCTGATCTGGTGCCGAGAGCGTCTCTTCCATGAGAGTTTGCAATTAAACGTTATCGTTCGCTAGTATTTATCGCATTAATAACATCACATTCTGTATATCATAAGCGGATTACCGTTTCGCTTTTGCGTACCCAAACTGCAAGATTAAAAGCATTTTATGTCATTTACATAGGTAGGAAATGTTTTTTTGGTCATGCAGGATCGGAGTTCCGTCATTTTCCGCAAGTAGCGCTCGCATCGTTCAATCAGCGAAAATCAGATCCTGGATCCCGATTCTGGGGCCACTTTCTGCGGAACCGACCATTGGCGTTAAGTTTCCTTATACTACTTCATGGTTATAGTTTACTAAACTTTATATGGATCAGATAAGAAATCTGAGATCCTGGATCCCGATTCTGAGGCTACTTTCTGTGGAACCGACCATTGGCGTTATGTTTCCTTATACTACTTCATGGTTATAGTTTACTAAACTTCATACGGATCAGATAAGACTTAACAAAAAATGAAGATTATCACGAAGTTTCTAAATAATGTGAAATGATAATAATAAAGAAGTTTACGTGCTCGCAACTGAGTATTCGCGGAAGACTGCGAAATGTACCAGTTTGTGAAATAACATTCTCCTGCCTTCTTAATCTATCATTTAGAATTTTACAAAATGCTACAAACTAAAATTAGGTGGATACGTGAAGTACAAACAAACCCTCAAGCGGTCGCTAGCAAACGGAAATTACCATATTCTTAGGAAGTGATGGTGTATCTTCACCAGACCAGTACATCTCCATGATGTCAGAGTATATTGCTTCCTTGCTAAGTGTTGCAAAGTACTTGTTGTACGCTTGATACACAACATCGGCAGAACAGTACGGTAGCTGTTGCATGCGTAATATTCTCTCCAATACCGAGCCTTCCGGCAGCTCTCCTCCCTTAAGGTCACAACTCTGAAATTGTACAAAATAATGATTTCAATGTTATTCATTCAAGAACAAGTCTTAATAATTTCCTACTATATTAGCATTGAAACAAATTTCCTAATGTTTGTACGCATATGTACAGCTAAATTTATCTCACGCATTGCCGTTAAACAATTGCAGCGTCTGTAGCTCATATTTGAGTCATGTCACAATAGAAACGGAAACTTGGAGCAACGTCATATTTAGCTCACATTTGTAGCATTAACTAACTTCATACAATATCCGCAAATTAATGTCATGGAATGACGTAAGGCTCCCGTTAAATTATCCATAAATTTTCAGTTCATAAATGTCGGTTATGGTATAACTAGCATATGACTCAAGTATGCGATAAATATATCGCTTCAACCATTTATCACAAATTTACCGCCAATATTTGTTCAAATTTATTGTTCAATATGCGGACATATATTGCAGACACGTCATGGAAATTGTTTGTAAATCGATTTTCCTCATCACACGATGATCATGAATTTCTATCTGGTTGTTACCGCGCTTTAACGGAAACTCATAATGTACAGAGACGTTTTAGCAAACTTCAATCCAGAATTAAAAAAAACAATCGATTTAAGCAACTATTGACGTAGCATGAACCTTCCGTCTGAACATGTCACAAAGGCGATGAATCATTGCCATCGGTACACTGTTGATACATTCATAATGTATTCTTGGTTAACTTGAGCAATTCTCGATCATGAGAGTTTACCTTGCCAGCAAAAGAGATCATTTGTCTGGCCTTGGCGACGATTTCTTGTCTGAATCTAGGTAGAGTATCGTGCCGATGAAGCATTTCAATCCGAGGCTCGATTATCGGACCACTCGGCCGTGTATTCCGTGGGAAAGGATACAGAAGAGCCTCGCAAACAAGATTTACAAACTTGTCCACGTACTGTTCATTGCTCCCGAAACGGCTACCCTGAAACCATTCCGCGAATATCCGTTCGATATTCTCAGGGTAAGAATCATGGTCGTAAACGACAATGCCATCTTTGAATATTTTTAGATTATTTTGCGGCGCCTCCAACAGCCCGTGAACAGCCCGGCGCATTCGTTCGCGTTCTCCAGAGAAGAGATCCATAGGACAGTAATTACTTCGATTCCTGATTGCTCCTTTCTTCAGCTGAAATCATACAATATTGATTAGGAAGTACTATCGAGTTTACTCATGGGGGTGATACACGTATTTACTATTACTAACGCGTAAGAGTACTTTACACTGAGAGAATGGTATATTTAATTAAAACGTCCGTTTAAATGAAACATTTATTGAATTCAAATGAAGCAATTCATTTGATTACATCAAACAAATAGGGTCAATCGACAAATATGTTTGAATCAAATATATGCTTGTTCAACTGTGTAGCAATGAAAAAATGAGTTTTGTTCAAACATATTTGTTTTCAATCAGTGTACAATTCCGTCCTGAACATACATTGTTAAATAATTTAAATGCGTGACACATGTAGAACTTATACATGTAGACATACGAAGTTTCGTTATAGAATTTTTCATGCATTTCGCGGATGTGATAACTTTCACGTAAATCGAGCGTTTTCAAAATACGTCTATATTTTACACGTATAATTTGTCTGATTGTTTCTCTTCTAAAATGATTTATATAGAAGTTGCGGAAACATTTTAAAAGAATTCAATTTTTTGTTCGTTTCGGGACTGTTTTTACTCTTGATAATCTCACCTTGTAATACTGAGCAAGGCAGTAAGGACACATCTGGAATTGACGATCTCTTTTAGGTACATAGCCTTGCTTTGGTTTAATCTCCACGCAGAAGGTCGAATTCGAAGCTGTCGTTTCTTCATTAAATCTCGAAGCGAACGGCAGAAACGTGTAATCCAAATACTCTGTAGCATATTCTTCGACGATCTCTTGATCGCGACGACGTTCTGAAACAGGATAACGATCGATAAGAAAAACGGCAAAATAAAACTGTTTTCCGTATTAGAAAGAAAGTGCAATTAAATCGTACATGACATCGACTGGCGGTGTTAATTTAACTTAACGTCGGAAACATTTGCCGTAAAAAGGAGAGAAAAGTACTAATAACGATCATTTTGCATCACGTAAAATCTCACTGGCAATTCTGACTAGCTATAAATTATCCTCTTCGCTTTCGAAAAATGTCGGATCCCGGTTAAGTCGGATCAATAACCTGAGGTCGAAAGAAACGAAGGTAGGCGCAACTCAACGGGAGAGATAAAGACAGGAATAGGAGAAAGACGGAGAACCGAAGGCCCGCGGCAAGTGTGTAATTGCGTACATTTATGGACGTCGTACGTCATCGATATTTACGCGTGCACAGAGTGCGACATTAATGTTCAGGAGCCTCTAGCATTTCGGCGGGATGAGGTTCGCCATTTACTGACCAAACTTTAGCCACCGCAAATGCGCAACAAATGACTAAACTACTAGACAAACGACTGAACACAATGGACGAAGAGTTACATAAACATTTTCAAACTTGTCGGATAAAAAAACATTGTATCGTCAGACAGTGAGAAAAATTATGTGTTAAACTCGAGGCCAGTCGTCAATGTCTCTAAAACCTGATTTATACTAAAAAAAATGATATCCGAAAAATACTATCAAGGCCCGGTTCCACGAACCTCGGTTAAGAAGTTAATCCTCGGTTACAATGAGTTGTTTACTTTAACATACTCTTAGATAATCAATGATTTAATCGATGTTAGTGGAACCGGCCATAAAGGTGTGTTGTATATTACGAGTGCTGGAATCTAGTTAATTCAGCGTTACAAACAGCAACTCATCCATCTGGGTTATGAAATAGAGCGGAAAAGACTATTTGCTAGTAATGAAACTAAACACGTCATTCCGCGGTATAACGACGCACCGTCACCCAAAGCGAAAAAAGTAAGGAAAAAAAATTGTTATTCGTTCCTTGGACTTGGAAATTCTCTCTTGTGGGATTTTTTTTACAACTTAGCATGGTTGCAATACCATCAATACAATTCCAATCGATTCCACATTTAACGGACTAATGCACACTTCTTTTGGCCCACTGGCAACAATGGACGTGGGTCACTCCTGAAAGCCCCAACAAATTTAAGGAACAACTCTGACCGCGGAAGCTTAAGGTGATTTCCATGTCAACTAAATGTTCACTCCGAGGCCTCGTATTACCATCGTTTTAGCATAGAAGCGCATAAGACACTTTTTTTCCCTTTGTCCCATTCAAACGCGACTTAATCGATTACCAGAGTGTTCTAAATTGTACATTCTCCCGATACTTTCGTTTCTCATATCAGAGCCTTCAATAATTGTATATTGATCGAAATATGAGAGCTCGACGCCACGTTAGCTCTGGTCTGGGCTAGGTTAAACAATTTTTTTCAAAAATCCAAACTTTGAATGTGTCAGGACAATTCTTAAATGGTCACGAGTCATGTGTCAAAGTTTGGTTCAATACCCTTAAAAAAATGGTTTTATTCTAATCGACTGATTTGAGGGGGTTTCACTTAACCTTAAAATCTTTAATCTGATTCTGTCGACAGTATTGGATGAAAGCGGAGCAAGAATAAACTCTTAAAAAACCAACAACGAGGCGAGCGGAAGGGAGAAAGAAAATCGAAGGCCTGCGTTTCGGAAGGGGCGGAAGGAAAAGAAAGAGGAACGAAAAATACAGGTATGGGCAGGTATGGGATCTCTTGTGTCGAGGAGCAGGCTAGTGCGGACTGCTGCAGGTCGGTGGAACCTGGTGCAGGTCGGTGCAGTCTGCACCTCCAAGAATCGGATTCTTTCAGTGGTAATGCCACCCTTATTCGGGCGCAAAAGCGAGCCGAATGATTTTAGACGAAAGACGAGTACAAGCATCTGCTGCCTCCTTCCCGTCCTTCAGGACCAAGGACGGAAAACCAGGTATATTTCTTGGAAAGGGGATTATCCATGGACAATTCATCGGTTTATTCCATGAAATCCATCCTTCGTTATTTCTTCGGCAGGTATGGAGAACTCCGGGGGCTGAGCCCTCAAGGAATCGGGTTCTCCCCGAGGTAACGTTATCTTTTTCTCGACATGGAAGCGAGGAAAACGATCTTAACGAATCTCGGAAATAGGGCTTGCCCTGGACATAAACAATCGATAAGACGATGATTAATGAGGTACCATTCAGAGTAAAACACGTTTCATAACTGTGTATCATCTAGTACTCGAATTACGAAGTACGAGACCGATTGCGTGCTCGAACGTGCCTGTTGGCTGAAACATCTGATTTAATTTAACATTTATTTTTTATGATTTCTTTCAAATATTTTTCCAATGCGTGTGCTTTTTAACATGAAGTAGTATAACAAGACAATCACAGAATTTCGCTAACGATGCGAGCGCTACTTGTGGAAAATGTAGGAACTCCAATCCTACATGACCGAAAAATTTCCTACCGACGAAAATGACCTAGAATACCCATATTTTGCAATTACGGTACGCAAAGTTAAACGATAACCCGCGGATGATACCCAGAATGTGATGTTAACGCGATAAAGACTAGCGGATAATTTTTAATTGCAAAACTTCACCGAAGAGTCGGCCCTAGATCAGAAAAATCTGAAAATCCCGAACCCCTAAAATGGGGACGACTCCAATACATGGCATTGTACCTCCTTATACTACTTCATGCTTTCTAATAAGACGAAATTCCACTAAATTACATTAATTTTCATTAAACATTATATGGAATCATTCGTAGGGGTATAAAAACGTAGGATATATAGCGTAAAAAAAAATGAACGAGATACGAGTATTTGTTATACCATTAAAGACGGAAAGAAACTTGTTACGACGAAGCTTTGTCCTTGTAGGAATTCTTTCCATGACGGTGCCTGATTCTATTTCTTCCGGCTGAATCCTAACGCAGGTTGGCGCAGGTTATCGCAGGTGACGGCCCTGCCTTACGAAACGGAGGGTCCGTCTCGAGAAGCCAAGAGGGATGAAGATAAATACAGAACCCTCCCAAGGAGCCCGACGTCCGACCGAAAAGAGCCCAAGGCTAACCATGCATCTCCGGTCGTCTCGCCCGTGGTCCTCGGGTCGGAACGATCCGCGCTATTTCGGCTCGCGTGCACCAAAGAGGAGTTCCCCTGGACGAGGGTTCCCGCCGAATTAGTATTTCTTTTGTGGGCGCCAACGCGGTGGCAGTTATCCGCGGAGAGCTGCAATTCCCCTCGAGGGAAAGGGGTACTCCTAGACGCCGAAGACTCGAGCCTTTGTTGTGTCTCGAAAAGAGCCATGAAGTATACGTGCGATTTGACGTAAAAAATCCGGAGATACTTTTCTAATAGACACGTTCATTCAATCCAAGTGCGTATTATTACCTGATATTAAGGGTACGTGACTAAGACTCGAAAAGAGCCATAAAGTATACATGCGATTTGACGTAAAAAATCCGGAGATACTTTTCTAATAGACACGTTCATTCAATCCAAGTCGCGTATTATTACCTGATATTAAGGGTACGTGACTAAGACTCGAAAAGAGCCATAAAGTATACATGCGATTTGACGTAAAAAATCCGGGGATACTTTTCTAATAGACACGTTCATTCAATCCAAGTCGCGTATTACTATCTGGTATTAAGGGTACGTGACTAAGACAAAGATACCATTTGTTGCAAAAATAATATTCAAAACAATGGAGTTTACTTTGAGGTGATGCGAAAGTGGCAGCAGAGAGGTTTATGAAAGTTTTCTCCGAACTGGGTGAATCAAATCGTTTCAAACTTTATAACGTGAATACGAAGGCTATAAGAAAGGTTCTGACACCTGTGAAATTTCAATTTTTTAAAAATTTGTTTATAGATATTTTCAACGTTTTTTATAAGAAATGAAATTTTATGGGTATCAGGGCCTTCCTTATAGCCTTTACATTCGCGTTGTACAGTTTGAAACGATTCGGTACACCCAGTTTGGAGAAACGTTTTATAAATATCTTATCGTATAAATATCACCTTAACAAATTATTTTGCATCCGTACCTACTAAATGAAAGAAGAATTAATATGGCGACACGACCTGCTTGGCAGTTCTTAGAATAGTTACATCTTTTTATACTTCTATCGGACTCATTTCTTATTGTTAGTCAAGAAATGGTCCTCTTGGTCCACACGTCGGATCTGAATAAAACGATGTAAGAAATCAATTTGAAACCCAATAAAAGCATCTTGCGCGTTCCGTCATTTTGACGAAGAGTTTCGTTAGACTTGGCCTAAGAGTTTCACCGAACGGGCGATTCTTTGCCAAATGGGGAATTCTTTTAGCGGCGTCATGGCGGCGGCAGTTATCGGCAGTTATCGGCGGAGTGAGCCTTAACGGCTGCAATTTCGCTCGAGAGGTGAAATCCTCGGTCCGAGAGGCCTTTGTTGCACCCCGAGAAGAAACTCGAGAAATTATAAGTTATCGGTGCCAGAAATCGGGCGCCCTATCCCTTTATTTATCTTTAGGGAACTGCATTTCGCGTTGCAAATACGTAGCTCCCGATATCGCTCGCGACGTCCCGATGTAATAAATCATCCAATTAGGTTTCGTATGCAAATTACGTGATATCTGGGTCAACTCGTTGTGTAAAAGTGTTTTCCTTTTTATTTGCATAGTTTCTCTTCAATTCCTTCGACGAGCTCCAGTTCGCGGCGGTGATTCTCTCCCACGTGAAGGAGAGCCGCAATTTCGGTCGAGAGACTCCTTTCCGCTGGAAATGCTCATCTTTACGACTTTTTGTGCTCGCCGCGAAACGCGATACAGATAATGTGACCGTCATTTGAGAAGGGAATGCTCGCCTCGTGCGAATTTCGAGCTCTCGCCTCCGAGCATTAAGGTGATATGAAAGTGTGATGCATACATACGGAAAATATTTATAAAACCTTTCTCCAAGCCTGGATACACCGAATAATCTGAAACTTTAACCGAAACTTATGTTATCACTCGAGAATCTAAATAAGCGTTATCATGAAAAAGGGTATAGATGAATTTTATTTCATCGACGTCGATTAAATTTACCAGCGCCTTTCATATCACCTTAAGACCCTCAAATTTTCCGTCCATGGCGCATTCGATCTGACCAACTACATTGGACATCATTTTTCACGACAAGTACTCGCGACGTGGACGTTTGCCTTACAGAAAACATGACTTCACATTGTCTGACTTGTGCTATAGCATAAGAATAACTCTGAAAGCCGGTGTAAAGTAGTTTCACATCGGGGCCGAGACTGACTCACTTCATTATAAGGCCTGGTGCCACCGGGAGAATAAGAATGTGGAGAAACACCTTCGATTTTAATGATGAGGCAGGTATTGGTCCCTTAGTATCTATTTAGCCCCTAAACGTGAACACCAAACAATCCTACACCGACTCCTCCGTTGTTGGATTGAATAAATTTCATTGAAAACTCACGTCACGTCGATATATTCATAAGAACCTTTCGTGGTCTCATCAAATACATGCCAAGGGTCAAGAGGAAGACGATTTAGTCGAAGCCAGTTGCACAAATGTGACTAGAGCTACAGCGATATGGGTAGCAAGAGTGATAACAGCTAGATTATTGTAAGATTACAGAAGATAACAGAAGATTATTGCTAGTATTGTACCAAATGGCACACTTAATATGTCGTTTCCGTGCAATAATTATAAAGAAATCGAAGTAAACTCCAGAAATCCCCTGGCGTCATGGTTTCTAAGGCCCCAGTTGCCACCCTGCGCCATCTGTGATTTTAGTATCAACTAAATTTTCGTTCGGAAATCCTGCCTTACCTTCGTTTTAGCATAGAAGCGCATAAGACACTTTTTTGCCTTTATCCCGTTCAAATGCGAGTTTCTCGATTACTAAACTGTTCTAAACCATCGTACAATTGTCCCGACCCTTTCGTTTTTCATATTGGAGCCTTGGGTTAACAGTTTTTGAAGATTTTCAGGCCCAACTCGTAAGAAATGGAATAATCATTCCGTACCCATCGACAATTTTTTCCAAGCTTCGATTCAATTGAAACGTTCAGAGAACTCGACGGGTCTAACGAGATAAATGCATTACGAGGTTCTTATGGAACTAAAGGAGACTAAAATTTTCGTCTACAGAGTAAAGGATTAAACGACTATGATAGCGATGAAAAAAAATTGAGGATTTAGAGGCTCAAGGGAGATCGATAATTCCGACTCGAGTAGGCGCAGACTGTACGAGTTAACTACCGGTTTGCGAGCATCGCGTGACAAAGGGTACCAGCAGTATCGAGCATTGCTACATTTGAGTCCTGCAACCAGCCGATCCGACCGGAGAAAGTGCCATTCGGTAAAAGCGTGGCGAGCAAACCGGAAGCCCGAGGCGTAACTCCTCGCGCTCTTGTACTCAGAGACCAACGCGATTTGCCTTTTTACCTCGGAGGGTCTGCAAAAAACTGCTCCCTAAAGCGCGTCTCCGTTTCCGTAACGATTCCATTCCTACCGAGTGAACGAATTGCGAAACGGAGAAATTAACTTAAACGTTGTTCTTCCTTCGGTTTTATTCAGACGGCGAGAAACTCTCGGTTCCTTAGGAAGAGACGTAAGCGATTTTTCTCTAAAACATTGACCGATTTTTTATGGGACTGCACATCTTACCATGTTCCGCAGGGTATCCCATGATTTAATAAACCGGTAAATGCGAAAAATCTTTTATTTAGAATATTTGCATAATATTTTACCTCCATGTGTTTTCATCATATTTTTCTAACGGACGTGCAAAACATTTCGTTTCATTTTAATATAAGTACTTTTTAAACATTATCTGCCGAATTGAAATAGCGGAACGAAAGTATTACAAAAATTCGTCGTGTTTTTTTGTTCAAGTGTCCGATAATAATCGTGAAGTAAAA
Source organism: Orussus abietinus (assembly GCF_000612105.2). Lineage (NCBI taxonomy): Eukaryota > Metazoa > Arthropoda > Insecta > Hymenoptera > Orussidae > Orussus > Orussus abietinus. The sequence goes on from NW_019394303.1 coordinate 90,888, forward strand.
AAATGTAACTTTATTATATGTTCATAAATTAAAGAATATAATTTCTACGTGTGTTTATAAATTGTTGAAACTAAATACGTCATTGAGATTTTCACCAAATATTTCGGATATCTTCTAATGAAATCTACAGGACATCTTAAAAAATTTGTCGCTTGAGATATTTAGCAAAGATTACAAAGAAAGATTTAGAAATTATTCTACGGTACTAGGGTTCTTGATAAAAAATAACCACGATTGTCGCTCTTGCTTTCCAGGCAACAATGGCCCAGCTGAACCAGCTCGTGGCATTATTTCCCAAAGACAGCGAATAGTCGTGGGGTCGAGTCTATTTGCAATCGTCCATAAGCGGAAAAGGTCATCTTCGCGGGAGATCGCTTCGACCGAGTCCAAATGACATTGTTGGGAAAAACTCGTCTCTTTATCTGCCTGGCTTTCGAAATCCTCTAGTCCGCTCGCAGTTATTGTACTTAAAGGGTACGCGAAACGGGCCATAAATATTTAAGGCGAGGCGAGTTACATTACTTGCCAGCCAGGTTTTACCCAATGCGGATGTGCACTCAAAATATAAGATACATATAACTGTCAAAAACTTTAGGTTGTAAATATTTATATACCGTTAGCGGGGCTCCACGAGGGGGAAACTTGCACCGTATGAAATTATTATATATAGATAATTCATCCGAGGATGAATTGACATGGAATAATCAGGACATGGAGATTAGACTGTGGGACACTTTGGAGGAATACCGTTTAACCACCTCCTGACACATCTTTGGACCGGAAGACGTTCGTTTCCATGAAAAGCTGTCGTCGCTAGATAATACAACATTCTGGACCCCTAAATTTTGATATTCCACTCATATCCAAAAATGAACCAAACTGATAAGAGAGTCTATCTTGTGAGAATCAGAGGTTTTGATGGCATTCACCCGGGCGATTTTTAGCAACAACAATCCAGTCGCACTACCATCGCGTTCATTAATTTGTGTGTAATTCCCTATAATGGTACACATTAGCGACTTAGCCGTGCAATCGTGTCCTATAGGGAATTACATACAAAATAATGTACGCGATAGTCTCGCGCCTTCAGGTGATATGAACATATTCCGCCAATATACATCTGAGAGGTCAAATCTTTCGTGAAAGTATACTCCGAAATGGATGTACCGATTCGGTTCATATTCATGAAATTTAATTTTTTATACAAAATTGACTTATTTATCATGGACTAGAAGCCAACACGACGTCGTCCGTGCAAGTTTTTCACGTTTTACGCATTTACAGCTTATGTTACCACTTGAGTATTCAAAATGGCGTTCCCACCAAAAAGAGTATAGAGGAATTTTATTTAATAGACGTCGATTGAATTTCTCGGCGCCTTTCGTATCACCTGACACGCCAGTGAGAAAGCTGTCTCAATCTGCACGTTCGAAACATGTTTCCTGTTTCTTCGGCATTGGTCACTGCGATCGATACTCGAGATTCACCTAGGAATCGTGTTTTCGCCTTTATTACGAACAGGCGTGTAAAAAAATGCTCCACATTTCAGATCATTATGGGAAAACCGAGAGGTGTAACGGCTTTACCTGGTCGAAATGGTCGGATGGCTTCCAAGAGCTTCGCCTTATCCCGAGGGCAGATACGCAGAATTCGCGGCACTTCGATGTAACAGCCGAGGAAATTAGAGACCACCTTCTCCTGGAATTCCACTTCTCTCCGAGCTCGTCTTTTCCCACCGTCTGTGGGGCCTTCGGATGGATCACGTTTGCGGAACCGGATGACTTTGTGCTCCTGAAAATTCAATTGATACGTCAGAAGAACGGTTCACATTGGCACGATTGCTCGCGCGGATGAAAATGGAAGTGCCTACGAGAGTCGATCAATAGACACTTTCCTTTCCATAATGGAGTAATATCAAAGACACTTTAAGAATCAACGAAATCATTCTCAAATTATACAACTGCAGTTGTTAGAGCTCTCGCTTTCCCGCTATGCAGGTAATTACACATTAAGGTGAAATGAAACCTCCCTCAAATCAGTCGATTCGAATAAGACACCTGTTGTCATGAATATGACTTATGGATGGGAGTCAAACAAAAATTCGCGTCACATTGTTTTATAACGCGGTCCTTTGTTATTCCGATTTTCTGATACTCTTCACTTACGAGTCCGTTGCTATGCCTTTAAAAAATTTGTTACTTTCCATCCGATTTGCCTGATTCTTTTTGAATTTCTTAATCGCAATAATTCGTCACTTGCATCGCTGCGGCTGCACCAGGAGCCGATTTACACGCATGGTTGCAGCCTTAGTTATACCTAATTATTGACGTGATTTTCTGTCCCATTGATTTCCTTTTCGTCACACGTTGCACTATGTAACCAGTAACTACTTAACAACCTAGCCAGTGACGCGTATCGTGTATTCCTAAATGTACCTCGACGAGTAATTTAATTACTCAATTTAATTACTATGGAAGGGAACTCGTCTCTTTTTTTTACCGTCTAGGACATTTTAGGTATTTAGAAGAATCTTTTTTACCGACGTCGATCAAATTTCTCGACGTGTTTCACTTCACCTTAACGCAGTACTGACTAACAATAAGACACCATTGATAAATAGCGTATCGTGCTCCACTTGAACTCTTTTTCAGTGATTATAGCGATACAAAATGAAAAGAATAAAGAGGAAAAAAAAAATTTAAATAACCCGTAGCCTTGCGCTGACAGGTTGTAAAGTAACTTCGACTCTCGAATAAAAGCGGTGATAACCGTCAAGAGTCGTTTAAAACTGACATGGATAATACAAGTGTCAACGACTCGTTGCTCGGATTCATTTTAAGCGGATTTGTCCGACCACAGAGAAGTAATGCGAGGCTCGGCAAGAGAGCTCGTCGAGAAAGTACTTTCTTATCAAGCGTACGGCTGATAATTGCAACGGGCTCGCTGGCAAACCGTGATAAAAATCCACCTACCAATGGTCAAGGATTAAACCACTTACAGCTTTCTCCATAACTCGGTGAAATCGTCTGAGCTGTCTTTCGATTAAGTCTGCTTAATTGCCTTCGAGCCACATTATGACTAATAGTCTAAAAGGCGCAATAAAGTTGCATCGAAACAATGACAAAATAAAACGCTTCAAAATCGAATTCAAGCATATTTCTTTTACATGTCGTATTATCTTGTCGAGATTTGAGTCGTTCGTTTTACCGATTACTCATTCATCAGCATTTCACGTTGCTGGCTGACTTTTACAAAAATGCTTCTGTTAAAAAATAAGAAAGTGAAATTAACTGGAGTAATCCGTTAATGGGATAGTTTTTAACCGTATCGAGAACTGCAATTTCCAACAGATAGACTTCTGTAACTTTAAGATGATACGAAAGGATCATATTCTACTCATATCAAAGCGTGAAAATGTTTATAAAACTTCTCTCAAAACTGGGTGCACCGAATTACCTGAAACTTTAACACATCGCGTTCTTCCTTAGGGTCTTCATAATGTCTCGATGAAGTTTCAAATGATTCGGTGCAGCCAATTTGGAGAAAAGTCATATAATATATCTTGACTTTTGTATATACCACACTTTCGTATCAACTTAAGGGTTTTTATTTCTCTCCGTGTCCGTTCCATTTGGAATTTCCGACTACGATAATATTCTGGCTTCGACGACGCAACGTGACTCCTTCCCGAATGGCTTCTCTCCCCGTGAGAGTGAAGCGAATAAAGGAGAAGAGAAATGAACTGAACGTAATATGCTTCCTTCCTAAAGTTCAGGCTCTGGAAATCCGGACGGCGAGGCTGAAATAAAAACCGGAGGGTCGTCATGTAACCATGTAGGGCCATTCTTTGTCGGCTACGGCGCCGAACCGTGTATCCCGTGTCGGACCATAGAGGAAACGCTTTTTCGAGGGAGAAGTGCGTCCGGTCGAACCTGCAACGGGTATGCGAACGAGCACCCTATAAATTGCCAAATTCAGACCTCGTTCGCCGATTTTTTTTTTGAAAAAAAACGGCGTAATTACCTATAGTACTTATGTTAAACGACCCTGCGAAATGCCGGTCTATCAGGCGATACCTCAGAGACGCTTCAAACTATTCGGATAGAAATTCATGATCATCGCATGACGAGAAAAATCATTTAGAAACAATCTGCAGACTGTTCGCTGCATGAAATGTCTGCAATGCATCTACGCATATCGCACAATAAATTTCAATGAAAATTTCAGATAATTTTCGTACAGAATGGCTCAAATATGAGCTACAGACGTTGCAATTGTTTATCAGCGATACGTGGGATAAATTTGGCTGTACGTATGCATTCAAACACTGCGACATTGCATGCAGTTAACACTGTCTCACATTTAAGAATTTTTCATCCGTCATTGTGTATTGCAGATATGAGTTACAAATGAGGACTGATAAGCGACAGTCTCATGACTCATTTCATGAACTTTTACGAGGTAACTTTCGTGAAAATTGTACATCACTTTGTCTATCTGGGTATGAGCACTTGCAATGCCCCTCAACTACGGAAAATGACGTGGCCTTGTGCACGCAGAAAGTCATAAAAATAAATTCCACCTGCTTGAACAAATCCGAACCCCTGAAAATGAGATAGCAACATTTTTATCCAGAAACAGTTCTGCTATACTAAGAATGATTTAACCGAGGTTCATGAGACCTTGGTGCGAGAAAATTTCATCTCTCTTCTCCATCGATTCAAAAAGAACATAAACTCAGCGTGCGACTCGAATTCGGGCGCAAATTAATATCATGGAATGATGTTACAGCTCCTGTTAAATTTTCATTACATTTACACAATATGCGAGGTCCATATCTCCTGTACGTCCGTTGCACTATAAACACGTTAAGTGATGATTATTTATTAATTCCGCGGTTTGGAAAATGTAGAATTTCTATATACCGCATTTAATGGAATCATGTCAACGTGGTTAAAAAAAAATACCTTATCATGTCTTCCTCCAGGTAGTGTTTTGCCCTGGACGGTTTCGCAACGCGCCGTGCGTTGCACTATAAACACGTTAAGTGATGACTATTTATTAATTCCGAGGTTTGGAAAATGTAGAATTTCTATATAATAGATTTCTATTTAATAGAATCATGTCAACGTGGTTAAAAAACATACCTTATCATGTCTTCCTCCAGGTAGTCTTTTGCCTCTGGACGGTTTCGCAACGCGCCGCGCGTTGCACTATAAACACGTTAAGTGATGACCATTTATTAATTCCGAGGTTTGGAAAATGTAGAATTTCTATATACCGCATTTAATGGAATCATGTCAACGTGGTTAAAAAAATACCTTATCATGTCTTCCTCCAGGTAGTGTTTTGCCCTGGACGGTTTCGCAACGCGCCGTGCGCGGGTAGAAGGCAGAATCGATCGAGGCAGGCAAAGTTCGTTTGCACTATGACGTGGCCGACGTGGCGCACCCTCGTGTCGTTCTCACGTACCGCGCTAGTCGGCTGCATGCACGATGAACAATGTACAACGCTCGATGTGCGATGTTCGATGCATAGTGGACGCGCCTGGCCACGTCCGAGTGCAATGCATACAGATGCGATTTCCCCCATTTCGCATTTCCTCCCCGATTCAGTCCACATTAACAAGAGAGTTTATTCGAGCACGAAATGTTAGTCAACATTAGCAGACGGTACTACGCGAACGCGAAAGAAAACTCGCTTTCCAGTTAATGCCCCATCCATTCACGGTAGATTTCATATCTGGAATGATCTCACGCAAGGAAATCCCACGGGCAAATTGATTAGCATCGATAAGGTCGATGATATCGATTTATTCGACCGATTACAGCCGAAGGACAAAGTTCCATGTTTTCAGCTCGTGTACCGTCAACGCGAGCAGGATTAATAATAAATACTCATCCATCAAATTTGACGGTAAGGTCGTTTGCAAAATGTCGGGTTAATTTATAAGATCCAGACCGCGCCCTTTTCACGATCCACCATCCCCGAGAGAAAAGTTTATTTAATCCAAACGAAGAAATACGTTTAAACCCCTTCCTATTCCAAAATGGTAAAAACCTTTGCTATAAATATCGTTACCGTCAAAATTCGTACAAAAGCCAGGAGGATGCTTAGCTATTCAAAAATAGTTGCAGTTTATAATTTATGGTAAATTAAACGATAAATAGCGTTCCTTAATAAAAATGGCTTTATCAGGGTCAAATCGTTCAGCTTACCAGCTGCTTTTCTCGGGGTGTTAAGAATCGCTACTTGTTTATAAGAACTCTACCCCCAAAGGTGATAGGCGGCTCTGTCGAACGCTTCGATATCAACGATATCACCAAATCGATCGATCGCAATCGAAGGGCCGTGTTCGAGCGTGGTTCCAGCTCGCGTACCGTTAACGTGGACGGCTCCGCTGCGCCTCGGAGTCGCGCAGGGTCAACGACCAACGTATCTCCACACCCACACGGATAGAGAGCGCGCGAGCACCTCTAGATATTGCGTAGCCACAGGCGAGCGCCACTCCCGCGTCGCGGCGCGGCGCGTCCCTTCTTTTCGACGGATACAAAATGCAGACTGGTTCTTCAAAGCTTCCGGAAGCTCGTAACAGACTTCGTCTTTAAAGGTTTACATGCAATTGTCATGTACGAAATTCAAGAATTTTTCTTCGTAACTAAAATCCATTTTTTTCATCGAAAACAGACCGTGGTTTCATAATACAATTATTGAACTTAATATATCATTTTTTTGTCAAGGTATATTTAAAAAATTCTGTAAATATAATAAATGTCATGAATGTTAGAAGCGCATAAGACACTTTTTTTACCTTTATTCCGTTCAACTGCGAGTTTATCGATTACCAGAGTGTTCTAAATTGTCGTACAATTCTCCCGACCCTTTCGTTTCTTATATCAGAGCCTTCAATAATTGTATATTTGAAATATGAGAGCTCGTCGGCATTTTAGTTCTGGTCTGGGCTGTTAAACAATTTTTTTTTTTCAAAAATCCAAATTTTGAATTTGTCAGGACATTTCTTAAATGATCACGAGTCACGTGTCAAAGTTTTGGACAGTTTGGTTCAATACCCTTAAAGAAAGAAGTGTTTTATTCGAATCGACTGATTTCAGGGGGGTTTCACTTCACCTTAAGGATGCTCAATTTAACCCAGAATTCACTTTGTCACACATTCGAGTGACCGCGGGAGAAATCATCGGTAAAATGACACGCAAGTGGAAGATCCTCGAACCCGCTCTCTTTTTCCCTCTCTTTCTGCGTTTACTCGAACCGACCCACTCGACGGGCCGCGGAATCGGTCCGTTTTTAGGTTAGGTCAGAGGGACGGACGTCAGGCGTATGAACGAAAACATGGAGTTTTAACCTTTCGACGCGCGCATCGAGCGTCACCGGCCTTGGACCGAGGCCGAAAAATCATGGACCTCTACAGGGACGAGAGAACCGAGGTTTCACTCCCACATTAACAGGAGCGTATTCATTCGGAAATTCTAAAGGTATTTCAACTCTTGATCCGACCGAAATTATGCCGTGCAAATATTGCCTTATGCGTCGTATAACATGCGACTATAAATAGGTATTCCGAAAGACTATACATTATAACTTAGACTATAGACTTGGCCAGGGTAATTTAGGACTTCGACAGACTGTCGCCGGTATCGAGCCGATGTATTTAAGGTGAAGTGAAACACGTCGAGAAATTTGATTGACGCAGGTAAAACAGATTCTTCTAAATGCCTACATTATCGATGTTCGTGTTTGTATTTACAGCTCTTCCGAATTATATTGGGGATTGCACTAAATGGCATACTCCATATGTCGTTTCCGTATAATTATAAAGAAATCGAAGCAAAACTCCAGAATTCCCCTAGATTCTGGTTTTTGATGCCCTAAGTGACTACAGAGTACCACCTTGCTCCATCTGTGATTTCAGTGGCAACTAAATTTTCTCCCGACCTCGTGCTATCATCGTTTTAGCATAAAAGCGCATAAGACACTTTTTTTCCTTTATCCAGGACGAGTTATTCGATTACCATGTTCTATATCGTACAATTGTCCTAACACTTTCGTTTCTCATATCAGAGCCTTCAATAATTGTATATATATCGTAATAAAAATAAAAAGAATTGAACGTTTGAGGTATTAGTGTTTAAAAATTCACTAGAAACCCCTGAGCCAGATGTTAAGAGTGTACCAAAAATTGTATCGCGAAGGTATCCTCATTGCTGAATACTTTTATTCCTAATTGTACGTCGAATATGTGTCAATTTTTGGAATATATCGTTACACGCCAAGGTTTTAAATCATTGTCTTATCGATAACGTTAAGAAATAAGCGTCGGACACTATATTTTCAAGTAAAGGCGATTTCGCGCCACCTCGCTTATTTACGTCCCTGTCGTGGAATCCGTCCGCTGCAGCTTTTGAACGCAAGACCTGAAAATTTCTCTTGCACGTCACTATTTACGGCCACGAACATCCCTAAAGTACCCACGTATGCACACACGCGCATCCTCCGTATATATCTTTCCACTCATGAATGTGGAAAAATCTTGGAGTATCAAAAATAGTCTCTTTCGCTCTGCTCTTATTGTCTGGCCATCACGGACAATACCCACGCAAAACTGCAAAGATATACGACTGCCATACCGAATTCTTTAACATTTCTCGTTAAAAACAATCGTCTAAAAAGAGGTGCGAACTTTTGATGGGAATCATGAACTTTAACACTCGAAATCATATGGAGATCAGCTGGTGATTTCCAAATTGTTGGAAATCACCGAAATACTTTCACAATTCTAAGGCCGAACGTTACTTGTTATGGAATTGCATTGTTGTCTATCATGAACCCCGATATAAATCGAAGAAAATGATATTTCCATCGGCGCACGGTATAGATACGGAACGGATAAATATCTGAATTGACCATTAAGGCGATATGAAAGTGGCCTCAGACAACTCTCATTTATGAATAGTTTCAAACTTGACAATGTAAATATGGAAGCTGTAAGGAAAGTCCAGCCGGCGATAAAAATTTAATTTTTAAAAAATTTCTTTCCAGATATTTCCAAAATTTCTTATAAAAAATGAAATTTCCCGAGTGTTGGGACCTTCCTTGTGTCCTCCACATTCACGTTGTGAAGTTCGAAACGATTCAGCACCCTCAGTTAAGAGAAAAGTATCGTGAAAGGGTTTACTCTTCGGATGCCACTTTCACATCCCCTTAACCCACTCGCTATCAGCCGCCACATATGTGTGACACATCGCTTTATCTCTACGACCCTGGTAAGAAAGGAGTTAAAAAGGAGACCGGAAGCTTACCGGAAGCAGAGCAACGACGATGTTGGAGTTTCCTTCGCCCCTGTAGACGCAGCTCTCAAGGGGTATCCGAACAAGGTCCTCCGCAGCCTCTGATAAGGACGTCGAGGTTTCCGCGCGTAGATCGATAGGGCACGTCCCGTCCGCTGCCAGGATCATCGTCCGATTGTCTTCGGAAAGCCTGCAACGTGACGAGAGAACCCGAGGTCGTTAACGCGCATCCTTGGCAGACCGACTTCCTGCAGACGTCCTTCTACGCATTCGCGATTGCGACCAACTGATTTATTTTAGTTCTTTCCTCTTGAGGAAGTTTCGCGGCGGGGTTTTTTTTTTTTTTCAGGGATTTTCGTTTATCAGGAAACTTACAAGGCTATCGGGACCGACGACGCCATTAAACCGCTTCCTCGACGGATTCGATCCTGATAATGCGTCCTTCTACGGATTTTTAATGCAGATTACTCGAACAAAACTGCGAGCGAACTTCGATAGACAATTGTTAAATATTGTAAAGAGTTTAACCGTGAGGCCCGGAAGTCGCTCACGAGTACGGAATAATTTTTGTTTCGCGTTCCATTGACATGGAAAAATTACTCACTGAAAACGGTGGTTTACTCTCGAAGTTCAAGAACGTTCTGGTCTAGGATAACATTTTAGGCGAAGGCGAAACATCGCAAAATGCCGGAGAGTTGGGAAGGTTACAAACTATTGGTTCGCTTAGGGTGACGTATTGAAGTTTTCCGAAAGTAATGAGATTTAGAGATATTTAACGGGGTGGTTTCTGTTCTTAGCGCGAATGGTTAGAATAGAGGGATTAAAACTGTTATGTTATTATCGGATCAATGAGTCCCTCTGTACGGATTATCGTACCTGAACGTCCCCTAAGGCGAACACGGGTATAATAAAATGCTTAGGTATCGCTGCAAACTATGGAGAACAATGGGGTCCTTTACTCCCAGAAATGAATAGTATTCTAATTGAAAGGCGGATTTATTTTCCTAACGAATAAAAGCGTAAACAGCATCATAACCGTCTTTTCACTTCGGAATGTACCATCGCGCAGATTTTGCACGAATAAGGAAAAAAAAAAAAATTAGCCCGAAAGGGTCATTTGTGCCCATAATTATGAAAGTGGTCTAAGTCATATATTTTTTGTTTCGAAATTACATTGAATTAATTTAGTTTAAAATAATGTGGCGTGAAATAACTGATAAACTCATTTTTTTTTTAAATTTTGACTTAGACCACTTTCATAATTATGGGCACATTTAACATATATATAAAATGTCAAAATATTTATAATACTTTTCTCCGATTTACATGCACAAGCCCTCTGAGGAGGGTTTAAACCAGGATTTATTATTTATAATATTTACACCCCCGAGAGGATCTTTTACTCGACGAGTCACTTAAACGAGACGTTAACGCGAAAAACATGAGTTGTTTTCTCGAGGCCGAGCGAAGTGGAAGATAATCGAATTTGCAAATGAAAAACGGCCAGTCCTTGGCCCTCTCGGTACCATGCCCGATAAAGTATATTTGCCGACGTTTATCATAAAAACCACGTAGAAAATCCCTTCTTCTTCGAATCCATTTGGAAGATGTACTTCCAGCCGTCTCCTGCGCGACGATTCTCGAGTTCAATTTTCGCCCGCGAAATTGACAATTTCGAACACGACTTTGAAACATTAACCAACGACGCGCCTTCGCGACAATGCAAAATTTTTCAAGCGAATCCATTCGTATGCAGAAAAAAAAAAATCCGTATGAACTCGAGACTCCGATCGGGTGTTGAAATCGGATAGAGCCACCGGAAACCGATCGTCGATCTTCCACGAGAAAATAATTTGGAAGGCATCAGGGAAAAGCGTCTCCTCCCAGTAAACACGAATTTACGCATGTAACAACAGGAAAACCCAAACTTCGTCTACCGTTACCGTAACAACTTCCAATCAAGATCGTTACCACCTAGTTCGCTCGTTCAAGAAGCATACAAGAGACTGCACTTCGAGCGTGGGTCACGAGGTGTAAAAGAAATTGAGAAGACGCGTCATTTCTTCTGTATTCGTGAAATTTCATAAGCACGAGGCCTTTGTTTTTATTATCTCTGTACAAAAACAGTCGAAAAAATTATAGTTTTTCTTTCGTTACAGGAGTAATTCTTTCGAGCTCACGGCGTATGTACAAGCGGGAAATGATAGACGTCGTAATAACCTAAGAACTAAATATAATTATACATCGATACATTAGATATATATATATAATAATATAATCATAAAGTTATCATTCCTTATCGTGTACCGTAATCTTTACTATGATCATAGTAAACCTACGAGGTCTAGGGATTCCGGGTGTATGAACCTTCTGGATAGTTCGTACAGTCTCTCGCGATGTGCGCGTACACGCGTTAATATCCATTACCGTATCGTAAATCGTTACCGACACACGGGACGACTTCTCGTACATTTAATCCGTGAACGTATGAACGCGTTTGTGTCCCTCATATGCGGCATCCCTTTCCAACGTGTATACATATTTATATATATATCGGTGAGACGCGTGCTCGCACGCGCACTGCTTAACTGTACATTGTAAACGTGTACGTATGCGACTCGTGTATCCGTGTGTAAGTGTACGTCGGCTGTACCGTGTGTCTCGACCTTCGACATACTTTTCCTCGAGATTTTTCCATAGGACTAGGTAAACCGTTAACACGTCACGATACGAGGAATCCATTGACCGTCTTTCACGTAGGAAATCGGGATCGAACGACCCTTCTCTCTTTCTTCCTACCCTCTACGCACTTCGTCCCATCTTCGAGAAGAGAGCCTACTTCGATTTACGGTATTACACGTCCCTCCTTCAACGCCCTTTTACGCGCTCCACCTCTACATGTCCGCCGTTCCGGTTTGGATAGAAAATTCTCTATACTGGAACACTACGGCCGCTCTTTTATGACGTTTTTCCCTCTGCCCTACATTCCGAATACGTGCGCACGAAGAGAGTTCCTTTTCTCCGTCATCGAGGACCCGAAGCGATCGTATCTTCTCCGCGTAGCGTTCGGTCGCGTTGTTTAGCGTTATCTTTGCTTTATCGATGGATTTTTTTCACGCAACTTTTCAGCAAAGAAACTTTTGCCTCGAATAAGAGTTCTTAGTCGTAGCCGCATAGAACGGCTTTATTGAGGCATCCGTGAAATGACGTCACCAACGCGACGCAGCGACGCGACGCAACGACGCGACGCAACGACGCGACGCAACGACGCGACGCAACGACGCGACGCAACGACGCAACGACGCAACGACGCGACGCAGCGAATCGCTTCGCGTCCCTCGATTTCCACAGTTGTTCCTCCACGCAGGACTCGTCTCGACAATTTTCCAAACCGATCCGCACCTTCGCACTTCCGATCCTCGGATGGGTAGGAGAGACGGAGGCGTCGACAATCTCCGAGTTGGCAGAACTCGTTACAAAAAAAGAAGTTAGAGGCGAAGGCGATTGGAAACCATCTCCGAATCGACGAACTCAAAGAAACGGGCGCGACGTTGGGTAAAAAAAACAAAAGGAGTCCCGGAAAATACCGATCGAACCAGACTAGCGTCCCCGAAGAGACGACGCGAGGCGTCGGGTTTCCGAATCCACGAAATGAAGGCTAAACCCGAGTCGGTCGCCACCGATCCATTCTCGATGAAGTTCCTAGGCTTTAGTGAAGTTCGCAGCGTCGGAGGAGGTCGGCCGGAGTTGCGTTGCAAACGACGAGTGCAACGAGACCCGACCGGGGAAAAATACACGCGGCAATTAACGCGTGACGCTACTTCGGGGGATTTTCCCGGGAGCGTCAACGTCCGTAGAAAAATATATCGCGAAGCGTCCGGCCAACCTCTGGTCCACGCTGCCAAGTTCACCGAATTCGCGAATACTCGTCGACCCCTTAAGGTGATATGAAAATGTGACATACATAGATAACAAAAAGTCACAATATTTAGAAACCTTTTCTCCAAACTGAGTACACCAAATTATCTGAAACTTCAACGGGTGAATATGAAGGCTCTAAGAAAAAACGCGCTGCTCATGAAATTTCTTCTTATGAAGAAAACTTTGTACTCATGGGACAAGAACCAAAAAGATTTTTTTTTGTTCGAAAAATGAAATTTCACGGGCAGCGCGTTCTTCCTTAGAGCCTCCGTAATCACGTGTTAGAGTTTTAAATAATTTGGTGCACCCAATTTCAAGAAAAGTTTTATAAATATTGAGACTTTTTAGTACGTATATATCACACTTTCATATCACATATATGTAACATCAAAACATTTATAACACTTTCCTCCAAACTGAATACACCTGATCATTTGAAACTTCAGCACGTGATCGTGAAGTCCCCAAGAAAGAACGTGATGCTAATGAAACTTCATATCTCCAACGCGATCCTTTCATTTATCCCACACGTATTTTTTTGGAAAAATGAAATGTCACGAGTATCGCATTCACCCTTAGGACCTCCATAATCACGTGGTGAGGTTTCAAATTATTCTGCGCATCCAGTTTGGACAAAGGTATTATATTTTGACATTTTATAGGTACGGAACGATCCTTTCCTATCACCTTATCCGATGTCGCGGTGCAACGCGACGTCAAGCCCGACCGAGGGAAGTAGCCCGATCGCGTCGCCCTGTAATCAGATAACGACCTATCGAACGTTACCACCTCCACCGTCTGCAAAACGACGAGCCAATTGCCCGAGCGATGCTTCGAGCGATCGAGTTACCCCCGGCAATATCTCCGTCCTCGTTAAAGCTCGTTACCGAGCGTGCATTGCAATTGACAGCCACCACCCTCCACCTTAATCCCCTCCACGTCCGACGAATCGTCTAAAATCGAAACGGCGACAAATCTCGCGCCCGGTAATGCCTTTTTACAATTAAACGCCGCACGCGCGTCCGTCCTCCACGCCTCCTCTCTCCCCTACCCGTAGTACGATCGATGCGCTTTACAATTGGACGAGCGTAATGACACTATGTACAATGTTCAAGAGCGGTAGAGAGATCTATTCGCACGGTCGTACGCAACTGTACAGGAATTTTACAAACGCCTCGCCGCGAAAGCTAAAGGAGCTGGATAGAAACCACGTGTTTCGCCGAATCCAACATTACCCTCGACCGTCTCGTAGAAGACGACCACGCTCGAGGTGACGTTAACGAGAGCAATTACCCTCGACGAGTGCGAACCCGACGATGAATCTTGGAGGCCTCGGTACAAGCTTTCTGATTTAACCCTAGAACTACCAAGACGGCTCGAAAGATGACTTGTTTCAAACGGCTCATCCCATACAAAGGAAAGATCTGCCGGTCGTTCTAGGGTTAAACTCGCGTCACAAGGAACCGCAACGACGATTCTAAATCTCGAAAATCTTGGACCTCTATGCGAGAGAGCACGGATGGAAAATCCGTTTCCAACGCTTTCCACCGATCCGATCCGCAAAGCCGGACGAGGAATATTATTTACATGCATTTACATGAATTTACAACCGGACGACCGTATCGAAGCCCTTTTTCATTAGCGTCTTAAAGGTGTGAAATAAAACCAAGGGGTCCCTCGAACGAGAAATTTCGGTTAATCCCCCAGACTCCTCGTAACTCTCGGTCAACTACAATCGTCGTCGGCAAAACCGTACGTTTCTGTCCAGCTCCGAAATTAACAGCACACCGCGGATCAACCGGACCCAAAACTCTCCCCAAGAGCGGCTCCTCGCCGCGATATTTCCAAAAATTCGCCCCCCTCTCTACAATTCCCCAAAAACTGACCCCTCCCCCCCCTTCTCACCGCACGCAAAACCCCCTCATCGCGCGCATCCTTCGAATCACCTTTTTTTATCGTTTATCTTGATTTTGTTTTCGTTTATTTAAAAAAATACTGAATTAACCAAGCTAAAATCACAGACTTGCTGGTGCCATCCCAGCGGGTTGTTTGTACAAATTCTTCCTGAAGGACCATCGCGTATATAATTACATCGCGTGTGCGCCTAACACGCGAACAAGTGACGCGCGTGTGTGTATGTATGCCCTATGGGAATCGCAGGTTACGTTTCTTTCCATTCCGTTAGTATCTTTCGTCCCGCTGTGCGCATGCGCGGTCGTAAGGCGCCCCCTTTAACCCCAAAAGTCTTGAAAGAACGAACGCTATTTCTCCTATGGCGCGTCTCGCCTCGCCACGTAACGCAAAACGAGAAACCACAGCTCTTCCCCTCTCTCTCTTTCTCTCTTCGGTTTCTACGACTCCCCCAACCCGGCGATCGTTCTCGATCGGCAAAAGAGACAATTAAGTGCCCCGCGGAAGCGCATCGTCTCTCTCGCTCGCGCCGCCACTCTTGTACGAACATCTCGAACGCGGGATCGTCCTCGCTAAGTCTCGATACAAGGTAACCGAAGGCAAGAAAATCAACTAAAATCGACCCTCGTCTCCACCCTGACAAAAGTCGATAAGAATTTACATACATTTTTGCTCGCTTCATAACTGAAGTTTCCCCACAAAGAAAAAAAATAAAATAAAATAAATAAAGCGAAAATTGTAAAACGAAAGAGTGACAAATTAGAAGATGTATAAGTACCCCAAACCTTGTATATTTACCGTATCGATGCATCTTTACTTGAATTTAATGCAAATCGACCCTCGTCTCCACCCTGACGAAAATCGATAAAAATTCACATACATTTTTGCTCGCTCCATAACTGGTTATCCCACAAAGACAAAAAAAAAATATAAAGCGAAAATCGTAAAATTAAAGAATGACAAATTAGAAGATGCATAAGTACCCCAAACCTTGTATATTTACCGTATCGATGCATCTTTACTTGAATTTACTGCAATATTAGATAATCATTTTCCATAATTTACCTCGGATGTCGAATGTGATATATTACGGGGACAATAGGCAACTGTAATGTCACTGCAATTTCCCGTGGCATCGAAATAACCAATTATCGAGTACGTTAATCTGCGCGAGTATATTTATCGGCGCACCCACGTGACCATCGGACGAGCGCGTGCGCGCGCACCCCCTCGGATTGCCCAGCGATAATTGCAATTATCAATGGAAAGAGAAAGAGCGGCCGAAGTCGAAGGCGAGATTGGCCAATCGAGAGCCGGGGTCGTTTGGGTGAAAGTCTCAATGTTAAACAGAGGTGGTGCAATCGCGTCTCATCCACGGAGAGGAGACTCGAGGCCGGTCGGACTTAACCTCCGACCCCGTGATCGGTTGACGAGCCGAGACAACGTCGGGATCAAGGAAAGAGCGACAATGAGCCTCCGACGCGGAGCCAACGGCCGTTCCTCGCCTTGATCTTCCCGTCGCTCGACACCAGGGGCAAAAATAAACGAGGAACTGCGCCTCGAATAGACCGGAACGTAACCTATGGAGAACCGAATATATAGATATCTCGATAGGTCGATAATAATCGACCAGGAGAGAGAAAAATGGCGCGTAAAGACGAACGTCACTTCGAGAATTGCGGTTTTATCCACGCGGAATTCGTACCAGAGGCCATACGTGCGAGAGAGAATACACGGAGAATACGCGGCTCTCTCTCTCTTTCTATTTTTCTCTTTCATATACAGGATGTACACGACTTATACAGAGAATGTATGTGCACGTACGCGCGCGAACGCGTATACGACACGGACTGCGTAAGTATATAATGCGCGCGAACGAGATATTAGGTCGATACGTAGATACCTGTACATTGGAGATCGCTTATATTGTCTCTTTACTTTTATTATTAGGGCCTGGACATGTAGTTGGATTCGAGGGAAACGTAAAAGGAACGTTTTGGGATAGACCCTGAATCGAAAGGAGATGAAAATTAACATTAAAAAGGAAGGAGTCCTTGTGCGGCGGTAATTCTTAAATCCGGGGTCGATACCTTATCGGCGATAGATGTGTCGCATCGCGAGATAGGAAACAATGAAAAGTGCCGACTCGTAAGTAGACACGTACGTGTCGTTTAATCGGGCTTCAAAGGTCTCGAAGTATCGACCGGCTGGATTATGAATTTTTAATAGTACCATAACCTACAGCTTTGCGATGCAACTAATGGACGCGGTTAATTCCGCAAGCAAGGAAATGAACCGCTGTAAGATAAACCGTTTCCGTTGACGTATGCCGCATCGTTTGTACACGTCCTCGAGTATTATACAAATGATAAATCCGCCGCGAAGACAAGGGGATCCATTAAGCGGCAAGTTTAGCTCCGAAAACTTCTGATAGTTCGAATTAGAAGAACCGGCATCAAAAGGTCGGCACCCTGGTGTAAAGAAGCCAAACGAATATTTTCTATTACAAATATATGACTTTAATTCGAACATCGTTACTTGACGCATATAATTATATCGGGATGGAACGAGGTCGCGGGTTTCTCGGTGTAGTTTCGCAAAGTCGAACGAACGTTTTCGTTTCCTCCCGAAATTCGCCAAAGTCCAGACCCTAATACGTGTCATCATCACAGACAAGGTTCCTAATCGCTAGGTACAGAGCCGTCGTTATTTTCCATTCCTTCTAATTTCCCGCAATCGAATGATAAAATAAAAATGAATCGCTTAAAGCACCCGCTTTACCCGCTGTCCGATAAGGCTCATATTCCCGGGGCATAGCTTCGCGAATGTGAGCCTTACAGCGAAGTAAATCTTGGACGTTGGTAAACGCTCCACTTTTTTTCAGGTACTTCTCTTCCTTTCGATCCGGATACACTCTGCCGACGTCACAAATTATGTGGCAACAAAATCGAGAAAGCCGTTTCGCACGAGATAACCTAACGCATGCATTGAGAGGAAAAAAAAAAAAGGACTACAAATATATCTTCTAATTAATATTTTCTGTATCTTGCCTCGGACTTGACCCTCTATACTTGGCATTTCAAATTTAAGGTGCACGTACGTTCCAAAGAGATTCAACGTTTTTCTGTTAAAAAAAGGCATTTCAAAGTCCCGTTCCTAGTTTCGCGCAACATCTCATCGGATTCAAGATTTCCATTATAGCGCTACGTTATTAAGAGTTGTCATTGAACTTTTTGAAAATTCAACTATTTTCATAAACCGCATCCCCTTTGACGTATCTCTATACTGACCGTTCCAGTCAGCGTTAATATATCATTCTCCTGTACATATACACAGACCGTACAATGAAAATATCTGTACCGAATACACGATGCGTTAAAAGAAATTGCCAGGAATGAATGTGCGGTTAAAATTGGACACGGTTGAATTCGTCGCTCGAGAAACACTAGTTCGTGACAATTCCAATCAAAACAGCTGTAAAGGAGGACAGAATACTTCAACGGTGCGTTTACGATGATCAACGCGCATCTCGTAGTGGATAAGGCGAGTTTTGAGTAGCTCAATATTCATTCCCGCGTCACTATCTGCCACTCTAAACCACGCTAAGTCGAGACGTAGAATGCGCGAACACTCTAGCAGGTTTTTATGCGGACCTTCGCGAGTTAATTATTTCTCGAAAACACGGAGACCTTATTGCCCGAGGATACTTGCCGGCATTACGCGACAATTTGTCCGATCGATCGCGCGATTCAAGGAGAGGCATTTCACCGACCCACATGGGAATAAATATATATATGAAAATGTATTTTTTGTATAGGACAAAAAAATATATATACGGAAATAGGTAACTTTTGGCCGTAACTACATCCCCGAAAATATATGTTTGTATATATACTTTGTATTTACTCGGCAATATATATTCCCGGATATATTTCACGG
This sequence comes from Orussus abietinus, assembly GCF_000612105.2. NCBI lineage: Eukaryota > Metazoa > Arthropoda > Insecta > Hymenoptera > Orussidae > Orussus > Orussus abietinus. Next base: position 109,964 of record NW_019394303.1, read on the forward strand.
CCAAAGGATATGTATTTCCGTATATATATATTTTTTATATACAAAAATATATTTATTTCCATACGGGGAGGGTCAAACGAGGAGACTTCGAGACGAATTCTTCCCAACGGGTCCCGAAATTAGATTCGTCCTACGAACGACACTTTCTCCCTACGCCGATTAATCCCAGTTAGTCTCCGTACCGATCCCGCAACTGCAGCTCGTCCTCCTCTTCTTCGCCTTATTCCCGAAGAGAATCACAGATTTTTCAAAACATAATGTACAATATTTCGAGTATGCGCGCGCACGCGTCGGCTGACTTTTCTCGTCTATCCGCGTGTACAATCTGACGTACCGTCAACAATTTCCCCCGTACACTGCCTGCGACGTGTACCGTATCTTTACAAAAACGCACTAATTGTACCGGAAAGTTTACGTAAGACTATCAGTATGCGCAAAATCCACTTTTTTTCCCAAAAATACTGCCACTTTTACGGACGCGTTTTCCTCGCGACTCTTCGAAAGGTGCAACATATGCTTGTACACTGTGAAAACGATTTGTTCGATCGCAAAACAAATTTGAATGAAACTTATTTTTCTTTCTTTGTTGTACAGTCTAATAAGTATACTAGATTCAAATATATTTGACGATTGACCATACTTGTTGGATTTGAATTCAATAAACGTGTCATTATAACTTTTTTACTCCCTTTTCATGTAATGTTACGACTCACACCTCTGACTCTAATTACTTTACCCCATTAAAGTATTACCCATAATACCGTTCACCCCGAAGGACCTTGCGGAACCTCTAAATGTTGGAATCGAATAAATAATTTCTAAAGTTTAAATCCAAGGCACAAACAAATTGATCGAATATTTTAAAGAAATTGTTCCTGTAAATTAAGACAATTTCGTCAAACAATGCATTTTACTAAAATCAAATAAACGTTTTGTCGATTGATGGAAATAATTACTCCGCTTCGACAAAATCATTTTAAACATGCCTCTGTGTTTGGATAAAGTAAACCGTTTCCTCAGTGTGCGTAACGCGATGCGTGGCGACGGACAGGATTGTAATATTTTTGGAACTCGGGAATTTTCCGAATTTTCAGCTCGTTAAATTCGGCGAAACGTCGCCGGCAAGGTACACGTTGAAAAGCGTCGACAGTTTTGTACGCATACGACACGATGCGCGCGCGTGCACATATACATGTATATACCTACACACAACCCACATGAACGCACGCATGTGACACAGTAGAATCGCCTAAGTAATAGCGGCACGGCGACGACGAGAACGCGAAAACGAGGGCGACTTGGATCAATGAGGGATTCGCGAAATCAATTTCCGAGAAGTCCGAAGAGAAACACACACCTTTGGTCAAGGCTGAGTGACGACTGTGCAAACTGCCGTGGCCTGATTCCACGCACGGCAGAGTGCGTAAATAACCGAAGATCAAACGTACATTATCCGCCTCTTTTTTCTTTTCCTTTTCCCTCCTTTTTTGCATCCTTGAGAAATTTATATCGCCCCGTCCATTCATCGTTCCGCGAGGAACGAACCGAACCGCCTATATACCTTTGGGAAGTTAAAATTTGGCGAATCCTCTGTACATCCAATAATTTTAAGCCAAACTAGACTTCGTTATAATGTCCAACGCTTAAGATACGGCAATTACCCTCAGACGGAATTACTGGGATTTCCGAAAGTGTTACCAACGGAGAAAGCACGCAAAGACGGACGAAGCTTGGAACCGATCGCGAAAGAAGTTCTTTTTTTTAATCGTAATTGGTTACGCTTGTCCAATAGTGTCGTAAAACGTTTCATTACTTTTTAAGCGTTAACGCGTATTCGTAAGACTCGTGATGTGCCAGGTTCGCGATAGGTATTTAAAAGAAAGAAAAAAAAAATATTCACGGTGCGTTCCACTTCATCGAAAAGGGTTACGCGGTTGGTTTGTGCGTTTCGTTTCTCCGAGATACTTTCTCCGCGCGTAAGCGCCAGGTTTTGGGTAATTTCTCTTGTTGTTCGACCTACATTTTTTGCACATCGCCCACTAAACGACGAAAGTGGCCAATTTCAAGTAACGACATTTCATTTTCCACATTAATTTCTAGCCTCGACCGAAATTGTACATTTTTGCTGGTTCACGGCACCGAACCGAAGACCGTCTGAAATTATCCGAAAGTGTCGTTAAACGCGTCACCCAACGTAGGGAAAAATTGCCTGCAAAGTTGGACCACTCCCAGCTTTACACACGAGATAGAAATAAAATAAAGTGGAGAGAGAGGAACGAAAAAAAGAAAAAAAGAGCAAAGACCAATCGGCAAAGAGAAAGCGGAGAAGTCGCTCTCTCGGCGTCGTGTCGCCATCGCTTTCGCGTCTTCTCGTCACAGAGGGTACAGAGATCCGAAAACATCCTGGAACCTCTGCGAGAGATCGTATATTCTATGGTGAAAACGTTTTCCACGTATTCGGCACACGGAGCGACACGCAACGACGTCGAACGGAGTCTACGACAAACGTTCCGTTCCAAAAGCATGAGACAACGAAGTACTCGACATTCCATTTTTCCCATTAATCGTAATTCATTGTAAGCAATCGGTAGCCAACATAATCAGAATGGAACCATAAGTTATCGGTGCGTACAATTTTGGCCCTGGCCAATAATCATGGCCGATGCGTTTCAACAAATGCCAATTGAACAAAAAAAATTAATCGGAGACGTATCCTTTGTAATCCAAGGTATGCCAGAGATCAAGAATATCGACAGAGAATACCTTGATATCGAGTTCGATGCTACCGGAAGCATTTGCTCTAGGCTCATTGCCTTACGATCGACGACGAGCATCATTCGCAAAGCAACCGAGCATTAAATCACACAAACAATAGTCTTTATATATTCGGACAGCTACGAACGAACTCAAAATCATGGATATTTACAGATTTTACAGCGCTACGAGATCTCGTAACCAAATTATACACAATTTTCAAAGCTCGACAAACGTACTTTGCCAATTACGCGAGGTTACCTTAAGAGTTAAAGAAAGAAAAAAAATAAAGATCCTAGGGTGACTCGAATCCAGCGACGCGAATCGCACATATCTATCTTCTACGCGTTTCAAGATCACCGTTTATGTAAATTGAACCCTACCATATTTTACCATGTACTACCCGTACATTCGTCTCGCGCAAAGTAATCGCTCCGTGTGTAAAACGCATCCATCGACGAGGTCGTCTCATCTCCGAGTCCATCACAAAGGGGGGAGGGGAAAGAAAGGGCGAGGGTCCTTCAGGCTGGATTCGCTGGCGCGAGGAGCTCCGATGTTTCCGGTTTCCGCTGGCGACGTCGACGGGGGTTTGAGATCAATGGGGCCAGGCCTGGATCCGAAGTCGGTCCGCGTCGGTGGACGCGCCTTGACTCGGCCAATGGGAGCGCGTCTCTGCCGTCGGTGGCGTCGGTGGCGCTGGATGGCGCTGGATGGCGCTGGATGGCGCCACGCCGAGGCAGGCGGCCGCTTCGGGTCGCGGTCGCGAAGGTAGGTCACGTCGACGGAGTCGGGGCGAGGTCTCTCTCCTTCTCTCGTAGGTTAGGTCACGGCGAGGGATATTCAGCTGGACACGAAGGCGGCGATCTGCTCGCTGAACTGCGCGTGCTCGAGGATGAGGGAGTCCTTGCAGCTCTCGTACTGCTGCTGCTGCTGGGGCGGCACGGGGGGCTCCTCCGGCTCGGGCCCGATGCGCTCGTAGAGGACGCAGATGGAGCCGTTCTCGCCGATCCTGTAGGAGACCTCCGCGGGATCGATCCACATGGTGAGCTCGCTGGGGAAGAGCGAGTGGAGGACCGTGGGCAGCAGGCCCACGTTGGCGCCCGCCTGGGCGATCACCGGGTCCATCTTGCCGTTTATGCGGATGCACCGGTACCCGGAGCCCCGGTTGGGCCTGTCCGGGAACCAGTGGTCCCGGTACCGGTGGCGCAGCACCTCCGTCAGCGACGACTTGAACATCTCCAGCTGGCGGTCCGAGAGTTGGCCGGCCTGCAGCCGGAGCAGGTGCACCAGGAAGTCCGCCGCGGACACGATCTCCAGCCTCATGGCGACGACGGCGCCGGCGTGGCCGGCTCTACGAGTTTCTCGACTTGCCCCGCGTCGCGGACGCGCGATCGCTCCAGGCCCAACCCGAGCGTCTCCTCGAGCCTCGATGGCCCACGACAAGATGGCGGCGCCGCCGCGTCCCGCACCGTTCGGAACGTCCTTTCCGCTCCAGCGCGGAGGCGACTCGACCTCCGCCCGTCTCGGCAGCTTCTCGCGGGGGACCGGAAGCGCGACGCTCTCGCGATCTCTCGCGATCTCCGAGGAAGTGAGGACGAATCGACCGACTTCTGCCACCGTCGCGGACCCACCAGGCGCTACTCTCTCTCTCTCTCCGCCTTCTCGGTTCTGCGTCCCTCGCACACCCGGTGGCACCTTGCTTCTCCTCGATCCTGGTATAGCCGACTCTGGCCACCGAGGTGATCCGCCGCTTTCACGCTTGTTCTTCGCGCCCGCAAGGTCCGCAGACCGCACCCTGCCACTACCGATGACTTTCTAAACGGCACCCGGCCTCGCTTCCGACCAAGTAGGATCGTCTCTTTGTTCGAGCGAGACCGCGCCGCAGGGGAGGGGAGCGACCAATCGGACGCCGAGACGGAGTCGGGTGGCGAGCCAGCTGCGCGCTGCCGGCTGCGCGTCGGCCACGCCGCCGCCGAATGCGGGTCGACCGACGCGCGGCTACGACGCGCGGCAACACCGCGCGGCAGCGACCGACGCCGACCGACTCGTGTCGCGATGGCGGCCATCGACGCGTCGGCTCGCCTCGACTTTTTATGCTCCGGACCCAGTCGACGGAAATTAAGACGCGGAACGACTCGCGAGTCGTTTCCTATGTTGCTTTATGAGTCACTTTCAGACAGCTATGGAGAAATTCGGACGACGTTCCGAGTTGCCTCCGATCGTCCGATATACGATGCGGTGAAAATGTGGAATATCCCACAGTCAACCGAAATACGTTTCGAGTTCGTCCTGTTGGAGTTGGAAAGAACTCGTTTCATGGCAGGAACGAGGTTAGAACGGTAAACTGTGCTGCCTCAACGACGAAACAAACGGCTGCTTTACGTTCCAAGCTGAGGAAAGATGAAACTATGTTGAAAATAAGGCGAAACCTTCGAGATTAGGGAATCGGTTACATCTTGCGCGGTATTACGTTTCGCAAATCGGAAATCAGGATGTGAAAGTGGCCTCGAAGAGGTTTCGTTTATGAAATTTTTTTCGGAATTGGGTTTATCCAATCGTTTTAAACTTTACAACGTGAATATGGAGACCATAAGGAAGACCCTGATAGTCATGAAATTTCAATTTTTAAACAATTTGTTTATAGGTATTTTGCAAATTTTGTACAAAAAAATGAAATTTCACGAGGGCCAGGACCTTCTTTATAGACTCCATATTAACGTAGGTAAATTTGAAACGATTCAGTACAGTCTAGTTCAGAGAAAATGTTTCATGAACGATCGACCCCTCGGATGCCGCTTTCACATCCCCTTAAGGTGAAGTGAAACCCCTCTCAAGTCAGTCGATTCGAATAAGACACTTTTTTTTAAGGGCGTGGGATCGAACCATCTGAAACATTGACACATGACTCGCGAGCACCTAGGGATTATCCTGACACTTTCAAAATTTGAAATTTTACTAAAACATTTTTCAACTTAGCTCAGATTATTGTTCGAAATTTGATTATAGTACAATACCCAATATAATAACGAACGTCGACGAGGTAGGTATTTAGAAAAGTCTTGTTTACCGACGTTGATCAACTTCGTCCACGTGTCTCCTTCCTCTTAAGGGAAAGAACAGTTTAGTACTGACAGTTTATTTACGCGATCTTCATTCGCATATTGTTCATTCGTAGATTCATTACGAATCGACGCCTGCATTACTTCTCGCGTTCAACTTTCGGGAAAGTCGCTCTTCATTTCGATTTGATTTCATTCTCGATGGTGCCGCACGAAGTCCATAAGAATCTATTGTTTGACTACCCTCTGGGAGTATTTTTTTTTTTTTCCTTTAGTACTGTCAGTCTTTATTTACGCGATCTTTATTCGTGGATTCGTTACGAATCGACGCCTGTACTACTTCACACGTTCAACTTTCGGGAAAGTCGCTCTTCGTTTCGATTTGATTTCATTCTCGATGGTGCCGCGCGAAGTCCATGAGATTCTTTTGTTTGACTACCCTCTAGGATCGGGAGTTTCATTGGTTGTTTCTGACGTTCGGGGATTGGACAGCTGCACCGAAGCTCCCATGGCGGACCTCGAAAGGGGAGAAACGTGACCGAGTAATTGTCGGAGGCGAGACCGAACAAAAAGCCACGCTCCGCTACGACAACGAAACGAGATAGCATCTTGGCTATTATGCCACTATATTTTCCAAGTGGAACGAGGTTAGGACGAGTCGTAATTGGAGCTGGGAAAGCTATGATCGCTCGTCCCTTTTCGATAATTTTCCTTCCGTGAACTGAGAGACACAAAGACCGAATAAAAGAATGCAGAGTACCGAGCATAATGGCCGACGATATCCTCGCATAAAGTTCTAACCTCGACAAGTTACGTCAGGAACGATGAGAAATTCCTGGTAACTTATCGGTAATTTCTTGAAAGTTTTTTTTTCCCCGAGAAATTATGAGAACTTAAATATTTGCGACCTCTCGTTCGCTTCGTCGAACGACGTCGTTGGATTAATAAAATGTCGACCTTATTCTTGAAACGACGGATATAAAGTTTTATTTGGAATTCCTTCCAAAAATTTACATGGAATTCCATGTAAAGTTTTGCACGAATGCTTTTAACTGGCGGTAAATAAAACTATATTCAATAGTTTTTAGTAATATACATGCCTAACTTGAACTCCGAAGTGCATCGAAAAGAAATGTTAATTAAATGATGAAGCCTAAAGTATAAATACAAGAATTAACGTTCTCATAAATTCTCGATATTCTCGGTAACTTACTGGGTGTTTCAGTTACCTTCTCTAATTTTCTTACTTAGAACCTTCGAACTCTATCCTCGTGACGGAGTAATTGTAAGAAGCGAGATCGAATATGAAACTTCCCTGTTAAGATGGCAAGGTGAAGTTCCCGTCTCGGATGTTAACGCGACTATATTTTTTCCAGGTAAATCGAGGTTAGCTTATCGGAATGAGCGTGAGTAACGCCGACCAATTTTGATGACGCATTGATAAAAATACTTAATGCGAAGTAGAGAATTCAGGGTAAATCTTTTTGGACGTACGAACCAATCGAGAAGGTGGAAAAGATTCGGTGAAATTTACCTGACCGGTAATTCCCCCAGCCGAAATTTTATGACGGTCCGTATCAATAAACCTGACTCTCTTGCTCTATTTCTCTTTTCTGCTCTCTTCGAAATTAACCGTAAGTATTTTTTCTTGAGTACTTGATGCTGCGCACGTATGCTACGATATAATTCATATCAGACCACGTGAAAAAAAATTAAACAATTATGTCGTTCGGTGAAGCAATATATTAGCTCAATTCTGAAAACATTCTTGTCTTTTTTCCCGGAAAATATATGATATTATTCACAGATTAGAAATACGATCTTATTAAGGTGATGTGAATTCCAAAATCGGTACATATTGTTTATAACTTTTTTATGTCTTTTTTTTTTTTAATTTTATGATCGTTTGTATGTGTTTATTGCAGTGGCATTTTTGAGTCCGAGAAATATTCAACTAATATTAATAAAAATCTTATGAAATTATAATATTTTTATTAACGATGTAACAGTTGGGGCAAAAAAGTGAGGGAAAATTTAGTACGTAAGTATGTACATACAGTAACAAAGAAAAGGCGGCAATTGAGAAAACATTGTTTATTCACGATTCTCCTTATCGTTCGATATTTCTAGCATGGTATCGCGACCCGTTACATATCGTGCACTTAAAGTATTGCACATTTGCTGCAAACTTTGACATAGTCGAGGAGAGTCACTGAACGTACATATATCTGGAGCATGTGACATTATGAAACAACGCGATATCACAATTTTAATTCCAGTACGCACAAGCATGTGCATATCCGTAATGAAAAGTATGTACGAACTGAAACGTGGCACTTACAATCTCTTGTGCTCTGTCTGGTGTAGTTCTTACATAGGTACATATATGTAGCTTTTTATGATTCAGCTTATGGTTCGATCGCGGATGTTCTGCCGTTAGTTCACGTAGTATTAATCGTACGTCGAACTCACTCTTTGTACAGAGTATACTGCAGCAAAAGCGAAAAACCAACCTTGTATTTTATGGAGCCCATACGGTTGTACTAACCTCGGATTTGCGATGTTTCCCTCGTAGACGTGAAAAAATCTCTTTACATATTTATGCCATTAAGCCATGGAAGCGTTAAAATGCCGGTAAGTTGGTAGCGATAAGCAACGCCGTGTTTCTCATATTTTTAGAATTGTCGGCTGATGTCATTGAGAGACCTTCGCCAGGAGAAGTATGAAAAAGTCACGCACTCCCGTCATAGTTGGTATTGGATTAACGATGGATAATAAGTAGAAAAATGCAGAAGCGAAAATTGAAGCATAGCGTTATAGTGGTCAGTACTTCCAAAGTTAGGTAGTAGTAGGAACGAAGTTATAGTGGTCCAGTAAGGATATAATATTTACCGTTGAAAAGAATTGATCGATCGAAGGTTTTTGTTTAAATTCACAGAATGTCGCAGTTTCGTCCTGACTTGCCGTTTCCATTTCCTCGTCGTCTTTTTACACTCATCTTTAGATTTTTCTATGAGCATTTGCTTCAACTTCTCTTCGAACTTTGCATTAGACACTTTAATGTTTATTCAATAAATTTAGACCACACCAAACTTAGCTCATTACTTTAAGTGAAGTAATTAATAATTATACGGAATATACTTGAAGCACGGACGATGACAGTAAAACTAAGTCAGCGCGACGCCAAGAGCTTGTCAGTCATTTTAACAATCGAAAACATATTGACAAATGATAAACAACTTTATTTTAAAATCTATACACAGCGATGCAAAGCTCAATAGAATTTAAATATGCCATATTTTCAAAATGATAAAAAGCAACATACTGTATTAAGAAAGATAAAAGTGGACTGAAAAAGTTTACCCTCCAACATAGTTTTTGTAGCAAGCAGCAACAAAGCATATTAAGTACCAACAAAAGTATGGGACATAATTAGGAATGTATGATAAAATTAAAAATGATAAGTAAAAAGCAACAAATCTATGAAACATTGGTTAATTTACCCCGTAGGACGACTCTACATCGTTCGTTCACGTTCATTGAGCGTCGAACATTCTCACCGTCACGCATGTCACTTTTACAAAGATCACTTAGGGAAAAAAAAAAAAAAAAAACATGGAAGAAAATCTCGGTCAATTATGAAAGTCGATTTCGGGGCTGAGCTCAAGGTGCAGCATGACGAAAGGGTGCCTTACAACTTTGTGCCCCATTTCAGGATCGGCCCTAGAAAAACAAGAATTGCGCCGTGAATTCGTTTCGCTGCGGTACTCTTTTGCAACGTACAACACTTCCAGTGGAAATCGTGCACAGCCCCCAATCTTCTCTGAATGGAAAACCCAATCCAAACCCTCCAAATTAAATAAATTAAATAAAATCAAGAAATGCGGCCAATTTCGCCCTCGCTTTCAGCCTGAATTTCGGAACCGCTCCAAATCGAACCATTCCTTTTAAGTAAAACGTCATAAGTAAACGGGGTTACGCAACCACCGCATGTTCCGCATGTAAATTACCAGTTACACGTTGATTGTAGTTTATATATAAACTTCAAACGGCCTGTTTACGTGGGAAGGAACTTTTCCTGTTTATGTGGCGGTTCGAATGGGTACACTGCGCTCGTAGAGCCCGTCCGGGGTGCCATTACGTGACTGCGTTAATTACTACATATTTGTACAAAACAGGTATATACCGCTCGTTTCTCTACCTATGTACCGTATTTATCGAAAATTATTGTTTCAATTAGAAGCCACTCCATATGGCTTTAGATTGCCGGAAATGACCGTAGGTATGCCTATTAACGAGTACAACGTAAAGACTTACCTGGATCCGGAACGGTTTATCGGTTGGTCTTTATTAGCGAGTGATTAACAACGAACTAACCATAATCGGTTACGTTACGACTGTCGACGCTTGATCCATAATTTCTCATTTCTTTTTTAGACAGAAAGCTGTGAGCGACACGAAGTTAGCCCTTTTTTTTGTTTCTTATACGTACTCAAATTCACGCAGGTATATAGAGAGAGCATTTTGCGGTTACAGGAATTACTGCGCGTTATGCTTCTCCAGAAATCTGTTTGCCTCCGGTATTGCGCACATCATTGATAACGGGCTGACTAAAATTTCCGTTCCGAATGCGTACGTGCGGACGGTAATTTGAGGTTTCTGGTTTAGACATTCTTATGAGCGGTCGGTATTAGGTCTCTATGAAACTTTTCTCCGAAATAAATATACCGAAACGTTTCAAACCTTACAATGTGAATATGGAGGGTATCTACCTAAGGAAGAACGCGAAGCTCGTGAAATTTAATTTTTCACAAAAAAAAATGACTGGTTCTAGGCTAAAGAACAAAAAATTTTGTTTGAAGAAGTGAAGTGTACCGTATAAAGTTGTACTTATCTCGGACAAGAACCAAGAAACATATTCTTATTCCAAAAAATGAAATTTCACGGCCAGCGCGTTCTTCCTTAGAGCCTCCATAATCACGTGTTAAAGTTTTAGATAATATGGCGCACCCAGTTTGGAGAAAAGTTTTATAAATATTTGGACTTTTTGGTACGTATATATCACAGTTTCGTATCATCTTAAGAATCAGAGAATGGCACGGAAACAACGGATCGCCGATCGTCTAGCCTACGCATATCGATAATGTCGATTTGCATTTGCAAACGGGTTTATTGAAACCGCAGACGAGCGTCCGATAGTTCGAGATTTCTGGTTCGGACACTCCTGTGAGCTTTACCTGTATTTTTGCCGTCTAGGTTGTAGCGGAACATGGGAGACGATGTAGGCCGAGGTGCGGCGCCCGGAAGGCGTTGGCCGTTCTCTGCTATTCACGCACTTTTCCGGACTGGCTAACTAGAAAATCATCGTAGGAGAAAACGGTCTACGACGGCGCGACACGAAACCTCTGGTATTATCCTCCCGTAGGAGCGAACCGCGAACCGTCGAGGTTATCGATACTTATCAGAAAGCTTAAGGTGATACGAAAGGGTCATTCTCTATATATCAGAACGTCAAAACATTTATAAAACATTTTCCCAAACTGGGCGCGCCGAATCATTTGAAACTTCAGCACGGGATCATGGAGTCCCTAAGGAAGAACGCGCTGACGATGAAATTTCATTTTTCACAAAAAATGTGGTCTTCGTTTTAGTCCGGGTTAAATAAAAAGAAAATTGGTGACATTTCACGGGCAACGCGTTCTTCCTTAGAGCCTTCGTCATCACGTGTCGAACTTTCAAATGATTCGGCGCACCCAATTTCGAGAAAAGTTTTATAAAAATGTTGACGTTTCATATATATAGAATAACTTTCATATCGCCTTAACGGAACGAAATTCTTTGAAGCGAGTTGCCCAATTGCATCGATCACCTCGCACTCGTGCCCTGTAAACAGATTACATCGGTCTTTGATTTTTTATTTCTTTCGTTTATTTGCTGGATTTAGGATATCCAAAATTCGGTTTTCAATGTACGGAATAAAGACAAACAAAATAGGAGGAAAATAACTATGGGTAATGAATATTTATATAGGAGCGCGGTTAACGCGGGCCGTGATATGTGCCCATAGTTATGAAAGTGGTCTAAGTCAAAATTAAAAAAAAAATGAGTTTATCAGTTATTTCACGCCATATTATTTCAAACGAAATTAATTCAATGTAATTTCGAAACAAAAAATATATGACTTAGATCACTTTCATAATTATGGGCACATATGTATTCTTTGCGAATGTTAATCTCTATTTTTTTTTCGGTTCAAGAGTATCGAGTACTCTTTCGACGGACCATATTGCGCGTTGCGTGCACGTAATAAATCTCATTTCCAGTGACCACCGAAAACGGACCGATGATTCGATCGTATCGAATAACCGGAGGCTATATCGAGGCGCTTTTACCGAAAGGCGGTTTTAACGGTGACACTACAGGCCGCTGCCTTTCCCACGCACAAGGGTTCGACACAGCTGTTCCAAAACTGCTGTTACGAACACTCGAGCTGCACTGTCTTTGCATAAAAAATGTATCGATTCGCCGCCATGGAGCGGTACGAAATTTCCCCGACGACGCAGGTGTCGCAAACGAACTCTTTTACCAACTGGTTTTCCTGAACTGCGGTTTCCTCCTATACGCTATCAGCGGTAAAAATTATCTTCTCAATACTAATATATACAATTTCACGTATTGCATAAGGAACGTTGAACTTTCCCTGGGAAATCCATTGAGAAACGTTAAATACGCGTTTCCTCGTTCACTCTTGGCAAATGTACCATTTTTGGACATCTTATTTCCTGTTAACGCGATAATCCACAACACTCGTGGAGATGAACTTACGGAGGAGAGGGAAACCTGGATTTCATGATTCCCGTAAGTAATTTGATTTTCTAGAGATTACCCATATTACTAGGATGGAACCTGAATCCATTACAATGTTTCGGGAATTGAACGGTCAGAAGTGTTTGAAGAAATTGGTGTCATTATTTACCGACATTAACCCTTAGCCGGATAAGCCCTTTTGGGATATGGGCGAAATTCGCGAAGGCGTGCAGGCAATATTGAACCAAATGTTGGATGTATATATACCCTTTCACGTCACCTTAAAGCGATATGACAAGATCATTCTATATATATAAAACGTCAAAATATTGATAAAACTTTTCTTCAAACTGGGTGCACCGAATCATTTGAAACTTCAGCACGTGATTATGAAGGCCCTAAGGAAGAACATGGTGCTCATGAAATTTCATTAAAAAAAAAAAAATGTATTCTTGGTTCTAGTCTGAGATAAACATCTTTTTATTAAAAATAAAATTTCATGTGCCTTCTTTAGGGCCTCTATAATTATATGCTGAAGTTTCCAACGATTTGATGCATCCAGTTTGGAGAAGAGTTTTATAAATATCCCCTGACGTTTCATACACGTATATAGAGCGACCCTTTCATATCACCTTAAGAACTTTTTCCGATGCGAGTGTGCTGACATTTTTAAAGCATTTTGCGTAGGGTGAATTTAGCATGCAAATGGTAAAATCGCTCTGGCATATTCCGTCGTCTTTAGCGGGAATATTTTATTAACACGCCGCCTCGAACGTATGCACCGTGGTGTGTGCAGCATAAGAGATTCGCGAACTGGCGAAGTTACGAAGCGTGGCGTGCAATGGCGATGGGAAACGTCGGAGAGAGAGCAGCTCGCTCGAGGAACTCCGTTACTTCGAATCCGAATCTGCTTGATGTTGCTTTAAGGTCAATCCACGTCGCAAGCGATTCTCGCCGAGAGCTCCTTGCGAAACTGTACCGTGGCGAATCGAATTCATCGATGCAATTCTTGCTCTTGTAGGGCCATACCTGGTGTGGCGTCCGAATTCAATTCGTACGCTGAGCTAAGTTCTTTTTGAATCGATGGGAAGAGGAGATGCGTGAAATTCTCGTACGAAGACGAGAAGAACTCTTCCGAATTAGTGGGACCAGAAATTTATTGGAATCCGTCTCCGTTCTTCGTTACTCAAATCCGTTAAAATTACAGATAAATATCTATAATAATTACCTTCGTTGCACCAACAATTTTTTTTTTGCTTTTGATGCACCAATTCCATCGCTATTAATATTAAAGTGACGTGAAAGTGGCGTCAATCGTCATGAAACTTTTCTACGAAGAAGATGTACCGAATCGCTTAAAACTTTACAACTTGAATGTAGGTCCTAAAACTCATGAAATTTCATTATTTATCAAAAATATTGAAAGCATACATATGTACAAATTTTTAAAAAATTCAACTTTTCTGGCCGTCGGGACCTTCTTCGCAGTTTTCATGTTCACATTGTCACGTTTGAAACGATCCGGTAGATTCAGCACGGAGAAATGTTTCATAAACGAGACCTCTTCACGGCACTTTCACATCGCCTTAAGGCTCTTCTTTTTCTCCGCGAAGGCAAAGTCTCAGGGATAAAGCGAATCGTGTCGAGGCGCTCAATAGGATGGTTCTTCGCTCGCGGTAACTCGAGAACCAGAATTTCCGAGGATACGCGAGTACGGTTCGTATGTCGGGGATGTTCGGATACGAACACGGCGGGATAGCTTCTCGTGGGAAGGCAAGCAAGATATCGGCCGAATGGATCTCTCGGTTGAGCGCTGCCGATCGTTTCGACACGGCTAGATTGCCTTAGCGAGTGGAGATGCGTACTAGTGGTATTCGGAATAAGAGTGAAACATTCTAAGTACATTACGAGTCGGTACCTTGCTACAGATTCCGATAATCCGCATGTTTTTCGTCGTCATATTTCAAAACTCGCGACACTCTCGAGCACTACACCTATTAGCGATAAGAATGTTCAACACTCCTAAAGCGCAATTTACCGAGATACCAGGCCGACACATTTGTTTACGCGAAACGTGGTGAGAAATGATTGACATTCACAGGAGTAAATGACTATTTAAACCTGTATTTATAAGAACCATTCAAGAAATGCGGACCTTATTGGAAATTCGATTACTTGGGGGGGAATTATGTATTCGGATCTCAAGGGCTGTCACAGATATTCCGATTATTTACATGCACCTCCGATTTACGTAATTGTACTTCTGCCACGTATAGGTAGAATATAATCACATATGTTTATTCCACTTTGAGATTAAAGGTGTAAGAATGACGAAAATAGTATTTATGTAATTTGGTTGCATAAAGGAGGTTAATGTTACGACAGTATTTTTTCTTGTAAGGATTTGGTATCCAATCCGGGATGAAATATTGTTAAAAATGTTGTCGAGGTATTGTCGATCCGACCAATAGAGGTGTGCCATGTGAGTTTCATATTTCAAGAAATTTTCCGAGAGTACGAGCCTTTTTAAAAATATAGACATGCAAGATACGCGTATACTGTTCCAAGTATTGGTACATTCATATACTTCCTACGTACTATAAAATTTCATGAAACGCTCCGAAAATACAAGCATTTTAACAAATGTACGAATTCCGTGTAACAATCGAGAACATTTTATGTTAATGAGATAATTGATACGTTTTCGTTGCATTTTTATATACAAATCGATGTCATATCAACGCGAACTACGTGGGAAATGTATGCATGTTTATAAATAAAAAAATATACATAAGGTAGTTACGAGTATCGTGTGTTTCTATGATAACAGGGAAATATCTTTTCCATTAGAATTGCGATATTTGAACAAAAACACGTTTCCACGTGAAAGCGAGAAAGGAAATAGCAGAGTGTTCTTTGAAAGAGGAATGAATTTCGATTGAAAGGGTTAGTGGTACTTTATATGCGAATGCCTTCGCAACCCTACAGCCTTTCATATTTAAATTTATGACCCGATTACGAAGCTTTTGTCTCGGGAAATCGATGGAAAATCTACTCTTTCACTATTCGAGCATCGACCGACATTACAATTATCCATCTAGAGAGACAACGGTACTTTACTAATCCGAATAATATTTCCTTGCATCAATTACGTACATATTAGAAGCACTGTCTACGATTATTCCATCTTATAATACAGAGTACTGAAAAAATATGAATCTAATTTATATTGAAAATTCCATTAAAATCGGGTCCATTTAGTTGCAACGCTCTAACGTTTAATCGATTAAAAAATCCCCTTTCGATTTATTAAATCAATATTTAGTGAAAGGAAGGACTGTTTTATTTCAAATAGATTTTTAACGCTGGATGCGTATTATAAACCCTATATCTATTGTAATCGCGTCCACCATCGGAACATATTCAACAAATGACACCTAGTGCTCTATGAATATACAACGTTTCCCGATAGATACGTGTAACACGAGCAATGAATATATTAACATCGCTTAAGTCCCGAACGCGAATATTTAACATAAGTACGTACAATATGAATTTTGTCTGCAACAAGTATAAATATAAGAAACAATAACCCGAGACAAAAATCCAAATTTTGAACGTCAGGACAATTCTTAGATGATCACGAGTCATGTGTGAAATTTTCGGGCAGTGGTCCAATACCCTTAAAAAAGTGTCGTATTCGAATCAACTGATTCGAGGGGGGTTTCACTCCACCTTACGAGCAAAAGCGCGATTTTCTCGAGCGCAGGCCGACGTTGACCAACCCCGGCCGAATGGCGAATGTCCCCAACAACTCGGAGGAGCCTGGTTCCCATTATGGAAGCGAATGCTCGCGAGTTGACCCATCGAAGAACGAGTTCGCGAAACCATGGCTGCATGTTCATGGAACCGTAAAGTTGCGGTCACACCAGCCCGGCATATCTGGTCTGGAGTCTTACGCCCGGTTCCAACCTCGGTTAACTCCCTGATTACCTAACCGTAGGTTAAAGTTAACCATGGGTTAAAAACCTAAACATTTTCCCACATTTATTTAGAGCATGATCAACTAATCGTGCCCCATTCGAGGTAAGTTGAGTTGACGGTAATTGGCTGAAATGCAGTTTTTCTGCAGTTCTTAGGTTGAAGTTCGATTAGCCTTAGCTAAACGATCTAATTCGGCTGGTTAATCTAAACGGCGAGGAATGAAAATTAACCCGACGTTAAAACGCGGGGGAACGTGCAACTCGTAACCGAGGTTGGCGTAACTGGGCATTGAGCAAAGGTATATGGGAATTATGCGTCCCATGGACGAGAATCGATCTGGATTTTGTTCAAAGCCGTTTGCAGACCAGTGGAAGATTTCTCCCCGTTCAGGAAACGGATTCGTTCGACGTAAGTACGGTTCTCAGGTGCTCCCATAAATGGCCGTAAAGATACCATTACCGTGTGCGCGTTTGCATCGACGAGGTCGGCAATAAATGTACCGAGTAGCCGTACACCGGATTTACGGTAGTGCTCGGTGACTAATTCGTATCGGCGGAAGAGCGTCTTTCAAAGTGGACTCTGCGAAAAGACAGGGCTTTCACTTGGCACCGTTTCACTCGAACCGTTTATTTCACGTATACAATAAACCCTGGCCCATTGTAAAACCGTGTCCATTTACCCAGCCGGGTTTCGGTGACCTATTCAGACCGCGCGAAATGGTGGATACCCATTCAAAGGTTAGGAAAATCCACCAGCCGAGTTTTTACGACCCGATGACCCGAACCGTGGTGTGCGGCTTTTCGGAAAGCTTTCATGGCTATGCTCTCGTAATATATATGCTGGCTTTAGCCGCCTTTGTATACGGCTCGAAATACAGTTCGAGAGGTAGGGTCATACTTGCATAGAGGACTTGGAGTGCATGTAATATCGACCGCGATGGACGCGTATTCCTATCGCATCTGGTGGATAGCACCATGAGAAAAAAATTGAACCAAAGAAATATTTTCTTCATTCAAAGAATCATTATTTCACTCGAATAAATTGAATGGAACGGTACTTCGGAATGATGACAGTTTATTTCAGTCATATCATTATTCTTTGACTTACGAAATTATTCTTTGATACCATTCAAAGACTCGCTTCGTTTCTCCTCACATTTCTTTGTGCTTGGTTTGTAAAATACGCATCGATCCCTGAGTATTATATGTACCAATTTAATGAAAAGAAATGCTTTTAAATATTTCTGGTGGTCGTAAATCTGCCTGGACTATGGAAGTACATACGATAAGTACGTTACGTCGTAAGTGTATAACCGAGTAACCATTAAAACCACGTGGTTAACGAATTAACCATTACAAAAGAAGCTCAATGTCCAAATTATGGCCAATTTCTTAAAACCTTTCCTCCGGATTCTATACAATTACTATACATTAAGTTATTAAGGAAATACGTAACTAGAAAATTATGTTTCGAATAAATTACACTTGTTTTTGGGGATTATGAAAGCTGTCAGGTGTAATATGCCCCCGAGACTTCGGAAAAAGACGTTTATCCTCTGTAAGTCATTTGCTGTTTTTCGAAACTCTTAATTATTCATTGCTTTATATACACATTCGGATAAAATCAGAAGTAAAGGTAAAATACAGTAGACTCCCGTATAACGCGGTTAATACGTAACGCGCTCTACTGTTAGTCCACTATAAATTAATTAATCCATAAACACAATGAATCTCATGATGTAAGCAATCTCAGATGAAAATAATCTCGATCAACAAAACGGCTTGGATTGTTTCGCAGGGAGCTTCGAACGTCGAAATTTGCCGACTGTCGTCTCCTCACTGAATTGAAAACACTTACGAAACGAACTGCCGCGAAGGGTCGCTTTTGTCTCCATTTCGAAATGAGAGACAATGCCGATCGTTTGGAGCGTTTCGTAAGCGCGACATAAAGGCGTATTTCTAAACGGTGCGCCTGCGAGGAACGTGCAATGGATCTCGTTGTAAAATCGACGGGGGAATCGGAGCAGGGTCCAGTGTCTGAATTACCATGGCCATTAAATTCTTAACCATTAAACGGATATTCCTAACCGGTACCGGACAACGGGACAAGTCCCGACTAACTCATCCGCCTTGCGTTTCTGCGCCAGGCACACCGGCGATGAGTTTCTCGGTCGCTTAAAATCTCGTTATTGGCTTAGGAACGAAAGAAATAACTTCTGACTATTTGCGACTAAGTACCCGATCGAGGAAAATACACTGGCACCGTAACAAATAAAGAAACACGATAAACTTAAGCCCTTCGCTTAAGGTTTCTCCCACAAATGTGCCATTTACGTTGCTCGGCTCACGAATGAACTCCGTATACGTTAAGTGGTTTAAACAACTCGCAAATAAGTATGTAAAAAATAATAAACGGAAAGAAACGGTATTATCGTTTCATTAATGAAACTCTTTTCCGAATTGGGTTTACCGAATCATTTCAAACTTCACTACGTGAATATGTAGACTATAAGGAAGGTCCTGAAACTCGGGAAATCTCAATTTTTTAACAATTTGTTTATAGGTGTTTTGTAAATTTTGTACAAAAAAATGAAATATCATGAGTGCCAGGACCTTTCTTGTAGACTCCATATTCATGTTGTAAAATTTCAAAGGATTCGGTACACCCAGTTCAGCGAAAAGTTTCATGAACGATTGACTTTTCGGATGCCACTTTCTCATCCCCTTAAGGCTCGAAGCTTCGAAGGAATTAAGCTC
Source organism: Orussus abietinus (assembly GCF_000612105.2). Taxonomy (NCBI): domain Eukaryota; kingdom Metazoa; phylum Arthropoda; class Insecta; order Hymenoptera; family Orussidae; genus Orussus; species Orussus abietinus. The sequence continues at coordinate 129,324 of NW_019394303.1, forward strand.
GACTTTCTGCAGAAAGCAGACCTGAACGTTCATTGAACGTGAGCTTCAGTCATAAAAAACGTGACATCACTCTGTACCGAACGCTCGAAACAAATTCAACAGGTGACACCGAATGTTTTCTATGAATATGCAGCGATTCCTTTCAAGTATGTTTAAAACGCGTGTAATGAATACGTTAATGTCACTTGGGGAGGTACTTGTACAGGGACAATGAGATTTCATTCCCTGCCCGACCGTTGCGTACCCTGAGCAAAAAACTTACTCACTACACGAAATTGATTTCTTGCGGCAATCTAAACATTTCTTGCTAAAGAAATTTCTTGGCTACGGTAAAACTAATTTTGTAAGAATTATCAGTGTTGGATCTCAAGTGGCAAGTTAATATCAAGTGCAAGTGATTTTGCGAAAAAAAGGGTAGAAAATGTAATCACGACGAGTTAAACAGACCTGAGCTTAAGAAAATTTAAAAGTCTTTGTAATTTGCCTTAATTTCATTTGATGTTATTTTCTTGATAGTAGCCAGTGAAGATCTATTTGAACGAAGAGTATTTTTTCTTTGTTATACAGTCGAACAAGCATATATATTGATTCAAACATATATATAGGTTTAGAGCATAAGTGTATCAATTTTCCTCCGCAATTTCACAATGTTTTAACATGTCATCAAATTATAACTTCGTTTATAAATTAGTAATAAATGTATACCAATTCACTTTTAGGGCATTAAATGTACAATTCTACTACAATGATACGTGCATGAATTTTATGAACATTCCTAGTAGTGCAGCACTCCCACATTGCCTCGAATGGCACTTCGGTCGATTCCGCATCCCGCAAAAAGACCCCGAAAACAAAATCGACAATAAGAGTCGGCTCGACATTAACTCTGGTTTACAAAAGGAATCTAGGTGGAAGTCTGTCAAAGATATCGCAAGCGACGACGATATCGTTCCAAGGACCCGTCGGCGTATACCGAATCGGTGCTATCGAGGGTTTATGCGCATTTAACGTTAGCGAGTCCTACATGACACCCGAGGCTTGCGACATCCTTGCCTCGAATCCGCGTCCGTGAGACCCGTGGAAAATACACGCCAAATACTACGTCTAGAGAGCTCCTCTAACTGCGATGACTAACGCAATAGTAAACGCTAGCCGTTAATGCGTCCCGTAAATGCGTTACGTTTTGCGGAGAGACCCGGCTATTTGCGATTCTCGCTTGACTAACCCGCGTCTCAAGAAAAAGGAGTACGCTAGAAATTACCATACTTGTATCGTGACTCCGGGAGGTATACCTTTAATCTCTGAGCCGGGCCCGCAAATTATGACATCTTTCGTACTTGGTTTCGCGGGGATTGTTTCCCACTTTTAAGCACTTAGCAAATCGAGCTCGACTTGATTACGTCTCGAGGCGTTACAGTTGCCACTTCGTTAACCCAATTTGGTTTATCTGCCGAGTCCGTAAATTATTACCGCAAGCAAGTTCTCACGTGAGATAATATATTCATGAAATTAAATATCAACTCGTAAATGCATGTTTGCGGATTTCATATGACGGTAACGCGAACTTTCGAACGTCTCAGCTTATCGACGGTGTTATCGTTGACGCCGGTATCAACGGGGATTTGAATCCTCGATTATTTATATGAATGTTTTTCTTTCGTTAATCGCTGCTCTAATTGTCAATAGTGAAATATCGGTTCCGTAAACATATGGCTTATCTCATGCGACGATTATCTTGTTAAGCCGTAGTAAAATACCGATCACTAAACAATCGATGGAAATTACTTGACGGTTAATGAACATTTTCATGTATCTATTACGAAGGCAAGTATATGGGTGTTAATTTCACTAGATATAACATGTACCTTTGGCTGTAATTGAATAATAAAAAAATAATAATAATCAATAACGCCAACCATATACTTCATAAATTCAAGTACTTACAGTTTAAGAATATGGCATTATAATGGGGAACGGCAATGCCATTGGAAGTGCTCGATGTGTAACCCTAGAAAACAAAAGGAAATGTCAAACAAATCTTTCCGAACGATCTCGTGAAATCCGAGTGCAATAATTTATGCATCGAAATCGACTTAAGTATGCATTAATGTGTTTACGGAAAGATGTTTGTACGTAGCACTTTTTAATCGCGGCAATTTGCTAGCAACAAGAACCAGTTTATGAGATTGAAATACGTGTCATGAGGAATAGCAAAAAAGTGTACGGACCGTACTTAATCATATTTGTCAAGTATTTTTCTAACGCGATTAGTCGCCTGCGAAACGATCAGCGGAAAAGTAAGTCTTTCAGAAAGAATAATAACGAACGATCGGGGAGCTGTAAGAAATCTAATCCGACAAATGAAATTCCGTACTCGACCTTAATTCCCGACCTATGGGAACGCGTTGTTCCTGTTTGCGCATTTCGACTTTGAAGTTTCGCCACTTTGGCTCGAGATTAAAGTGCGAGCCTTACGACATTTCATCCGGAGTATCACGGGATGATTATCCCGAGCTAACCGTAAAAGTTATTTCCCGGCTCGAAACGTGTATCCCACGAGCAACGAACGGTTTCTCGGAGTACAAACTGTATGTATACAGGAGTCCGCATTTAACGCTCTCACGAACCTCGATTACCCACCCGCCTACCATAAATATCTTCTCTGCATATTGCATGAATATATGGGAAAAAAGTATTCCATTTATAGGGAATTTACGGACGCACGCCGGGAACATTCGAAAATACCGAGTAAGGTAACTTAGGCGAAACCGAATACCTTATGACCATGCTCCATCTTTCTTTTTGATATTATTTCTGAACAGAATCATTTTTATCGAAGGTTAAGTATTTAAATAACCAAAATTTTGATTTAATAAACGCAGTTGGGTTAATCGTATTGGGACGAATTACCCAATTATATATTTCTCGGAGTACAAACTGTATATGTATGTACAGGAGTCCGCATTTAACGCTCTCACGAACCTCGATTACCCACCCGCCTACCATAAATATTTTCTCTGCATATTGCATGAATATATGGGAAAAAAGTATTCCATTTATAGGGAATTTACGGACGCACGCCGGAAACATTCGAAAATACCGAATAAGGTAACTTAGGCGAAACCGAATACCTTATGACTATGCTCCATCTTTCTTTTTGATATTATTTCTGAACAGAATCATTTTTATCGAAGGTTAAGTATTTAAATAACCAAAGTTTTGATTTAATAAACGCAGTTGGGTTAATCGTATTGGGACGAATTACCCAATTATATATTTCTCGGAGTACAAACTGTATATGTATATACAGGAGTCCGCATTTAACGCTCTCACGAACCTCGATTACCCACCCGCCTACCATAAATATCTTCTCTGCATATTGCATGAATATATGGGAAAAAAGTATTCCATTTATAGGGAATTTACGGACGCACGCCGGGAACATTCGAAAATACCGAGTAAGGTAACTTAGGCGAAACCGAATACCTTATGACCATGCTCCATCTTTCTTTTTGATATTATTTCTGAACAGAATCATTTTTATCGAAGGTTAAGTATTTAGATAACCAAAGTTTTGATTTAATAAACGCAGTTGGGTTAATCGTATTGGGACGAATTACCCAATTATGCGGTGATACAATATTCCCGACCGGGAGTTGTTTTCAGTTTTATCATTTTCGGAACGTCTGTTTGAGTTTAAACAAAAGGTTACACTGCATGTAAATTAAATAACATTTTTTACAATGACTAGTGACAATATCTGCGGTAAAATTAGTAACGCGTTAACGAACTATATAATATGCCTCTAACTTTAGTCTCCACCGATGCTACCACCAAATAGTTAAGTATAAACAAATCTCGCAAGTTTGTTCATAATTTTTTAGTTGACCATTTTTTATGGTATCTTCTTAAATATCGTAGTAGTACAATTTGACGGACGGTACGATATCCCTAAATTTCAGCCTAAAGCCGCTTTGTTGCTTCTTCCGATCCCTTCTCCATTTTAATTAAATGGTCTAAATAATACAAAAATATTTAAAACAATTATCGTTGTGAAGATATAGAGCAAAGTCGGTATTTTAAAATATGTAACATGCACACGCATGGGAAAACAATATTATTTGAAAATAAAACCTCATACGTTGAGCCGCAAAAACTTGAATAACTTTCTGAACAACTTAATGGTTCGAGATAATAATAGACAGAAATTTCCGACTCTACAGCAACGATATAAGACATGGGTACAAGGAAAGTCCTACCAAAGAGAAAGCAGAAGAGGGCAGATGTCACGTTATAAAAGCGGTCCCATGAAATGTCGCGTCGATCGTGATTTCATTTCAGTGTTGAGCACATCATGAATTCAGGAAACACACAATAGGCGCATTATGCTACGAGAAAGGTATAAAATACATACTAAAATTTATCACGCTTATTGAAAAGTCACGTGCTTCACGTTACAAGTACATTTAGAATGAAACTCTACCACAATGTAATACTTGTCGGAATTATTTCAACAGACCTTGCAAGACCTCTCATCTCTCCCTGATACTATTGTTCCTGGTGGAAATCTAGATACATTTCTACGGCATGGTGCAATTCTAACAAGCAGACTGCAAATCCTGCTCAATTTTCTCATAAGTACGACAATATTGGCAAAGCCTTAAATTAGACAAACATTTATTCCGTACAGCAAGAGGGAATGACTTTGGATTTAGCGTTTCTCCGATCCGGAAACGGAATTTTATTGAAATGGAGTCGATTGATATTCATTTTAAACAATGGTAGATAACGCAAGGCATAAAAACCTACAGAAATGATTCATGCTTGCAGTATTAATGTTAAGTTCACTATGTCCACGTGAAATTTAATGTCATGTACCCACTATTTCACCCGGTGTGCGCCGAGCTCCGAATGTTTAATATAACGAATGAATAAATAATAATTATCATTTCCGAGCAAACTCTACTCCGCGAAAACTCCAAAAACGATTTGTAGGCACATAACTACATACTCTACATTCAACGATGGGTCCTCGTGATGTGCATTAAATGGAACGACGGTAAATGATGGACCACTTAGAATGATCACGTTGAATAAAACCTCCATTGCTTCTCGTATAATAAAACACATCTAGACGACCATGAGGTATGTCAATGGGAAATGATTTTTCTTCTTTAAAAATCCTGCCTCCATCTAAACATGACGATTATAAATTAAGTATCACATTGACAATCCGATCGCAACTCAAGGGGGAAAAACCTCCGGCATTTAACTTTTTTTACGAATAAAAAATTGAAATAGGTGGTTTTGACGTAAAACATCACTATCAAATAGCATATACTCGAAGCATTCTCTTCCGTCACCAACAATAAAAATCTTACTTAGGTTATTCAATATATAGTATATAGGACAATGTGTGTTTTTTTTTACGGTTCGCCTCGAATGCAAAGGTGGTTTTGACGTAAAACATCACTACCAAATAGCATATACTCGAAGCATTCTCTTCCGTCACCAACAATAAAAATCTTACTTAGGCTATTCAATATATAGTATATAGGACAACGTGTGTTTTTTTTTACGGTTCGCCTCGAATGCAAAGGTGGTATTGACGTAAAACATCACTACCAAATAGCATATACTCGAAGCATTCTCTTCCGTCACCAACAATGAAAATCTTACTTAGGCTATTCAATATATAGTATATAGGACAATGTGTTTTTTTTTTTACGGTTCGCCTCGAATGCAAATCTAGCGATCGTGCAAGAATGTCGACGAAGGTCTCGTCTCGTAATGTATCAAGGAGACCATACCCAGAATGGTGCGTCCCTGATAATGGTCGTGAAACCTTTACCTTACAAGTTATGGAGTGCAAAACCGACGGTTTCGAGCCGTTGACTATATCGCTTTAAACGTGATAATGGTAGGTTGCTCGGTGGCAACGCTGATATAATCACTGGAAAACCGATCGATACGCTGAATATCCCAGGCGAGCGAACGCAAAAGCGCCGAATGCTCGTGCGAGCACTTCGCGTTTCCGACCACAGTAGTTACACGGCCCAAAGAATATATACACTTAAAAAACCCATTACGATTTTCCAGACTAGACGAAACTTGCGGGATTTCAAGCCGAGAGTAAAACCCTCTCTTCGGATTTAATAGAGCAATTTAAAGGGACGCGAAATCGACGACAAAACTTCTCCTCGATCGTGGAGTGAAATTACCGGAAACCGTACGTGTCCCTGTCAGACACACGAGGACGACGTTGCACGTTTCTCCTGTTCCAGGCTCCAATTACGAAGACCGGAAAAAAATGATTTTCAGAGCAAGCCTGACAGAGAAGCTGTTTTAATGAAGCTACACGTGTCGGTGGAACTACTTTGATTTCGGCATAAATTAGTTTCCCCTACTCTCCACGATCAAACGTGACTATATTAAATTCCCCATGAATTTCTCTCCGCGAAGAAAATTATGTCAAATCCATCCCGTTCTCTAAAACGCAACAGTGTCTCGAATCATCTCGTAGGAAAAAAAACAATGGGTTTGACTTCGATGATTTTCGAATCGACCTAAGGGAATCGTTTTGAAACTCGTATTTTTATCTCTCCCAGAAGGAACGTACCCCCTGGACGAGACAAGAAAAAAACCAGTGATTTCTGTGATCTTATTTTTACCGTATCATCTTCGAATATTCCATTCCGATGAAAAGACCAGACATGTACATGTTATTAATAACCAATGCCCACATCAATTATATAAGTAAATTTTGAGCATTTAAAAACGCATAAATATCGTTTCAAGGAGCATAATACCAATTTTCATAATCTTTTAATAGTCGTCACCTCGATTAATCGTAAAAATGTTCGATAACTGATGGAGAGTACCATTCACGTCGTTTCAAATGAAACAAGTACGATACTGAAATTATCCTACTTATTCATCATAGACGCGTCCTGAAAGACGGTGTCTCCAGGAAAACGCGTTCAAAGTTTGAAGAGACACGTTGTACCGCGGGATGTTTTTTTTTTTTAAATCAAGCCTTGGTAGTTAATTAGAACAAAACCGTTGAAAAATGTTGTGGTTTATGACGTGTGATCGGGTCGGGCGAAGGATCGGCTCGGTTCGGAGACTCGTGGACTCGATTCGACGATCGGATCGCTTCGTACGTACATTGGTGGACATGAATGCCTTCCCACTATGCACTGCCGTTACCGCGTCTGCAGGGAAGGCATTCATGTCCGCCACTGTACCAGGCAGGCCCGGTTAGACGAGTCTCGGCCGAGAAGATTTTCTAGGTCGAGCTAACTGTATCGGAGACCGGTATCGCCAGAGAGTAGCGATCCGAGACGATAAATCCTCCTCAGGAGCGAAATGGCCCCGGGACGGTCTCTCGTTTTGCGAGAAATTACAGCCGCCATCTTGGAACGGATAGTAGACGCGCCTCTACTCGATCGGCAAGTAATAAAGTCCTCCTGATTTCAAAACGACCGATATTTACCACGAGAAGATGCACTATATACAAATTGTTGGCCAGGAGGATCTTTTTCTCATATTATATATTGGAGCACCTATCACTCAGGATGTAAAGCGATGCGTACCATCAGGAGCCGTGTACCGAAAGGGAGGTCTCGAAAAAATGACGTTACATGTCTTTACCGAATCGACGAGAAACGGAGATCGGTTAATAAATTGTTTTAACACTTGAAATAGTGAAATCTTGCAAACGCTAGGTGTTTCGATTGAATTTGGTTAGAAAATAGTGGTTTTATGCTAGCTAGAACCCCGCATTCATATGAATACAGTTACATTAAAAAACCATTGATGTAAGGTTACTTAGGGCAATAAGGCCCATGTGCAATAATAACATCTTTTGGAAAAAAATATGTGGATTTTCAAGCCATTAAGTGGCATCGTCAGGCAAACTTTCTTTGCGCCGATCTTCTGGAAAACCGTATCGAGTTAAATGCCACGACCAAAATGTCGAAATGCTGGAAATCGACTCGCTTATAAGCGAGTCTTTGGGTTTAGATCCCTGGGCAGAAATTTGCCAACGGAAGCCACGAAATGGCCGAAGCTCGTCCAAAGCTCGTCCAAGCTCATGTAAAGCTCGACCAAGCCCCGAATTTCTCGTCGAGCCCTTTCTCCTCCGAAAACCATCTGTCGAGCACCGACCACTCCTAACCTTCATAAATGCCGACCATGAGGGTTAGGTTACCCCATGGGTCGGAAAGGACCGTCGACTATGGGTCTACACGTGCACATGTAAATCTGTAGACATTTCCGCCATATACTCATATAACGATTATAGTTCAGACCGGTTGCAGTACGGCGAGGACCGGTTGAAAAATATGTACACATACGTGGGTGTATCTCTGCCGCTTGTGTACGGTGGTTTCTGGTTCACAGTAGGGACATTACTCGTTATTTCGAAATCCTACATAATTACATAATTATTTCGAAAATGTATATAAGAGTTATGTTTGCACATACGTAGATATGTGTATAACGAAAAACCACAAACGCTGGAAAAAGAAATTCGTAAAAGGCAAACGAGCGGTATTAGAACTGGGCTTAAGTTTGAGATACCAAACTTATCTGTACATGTAATAAGGCCGAGGAAACACGAAGTGATGGTTTTCAGCCGTGGAGAGAAATCTCCATGGGAAATGTCTAACAGCTGCATTTCTCGCAGATAAGCGAATACGGTGAAAGTAATAAAGTAGAAAATAATTGTATGGAAGTAAAGAATTAAATCTCTAATAATAGCCCCTTGTGTACACGTAATAGCCAGAAAATTAAAGGCAAATTTTGTAATAAACTTAAGTTTCATCTCACTTTTAACCACAGTGTCTCCATGGAGACTCGTTAGATCTCGCATATAGAATCGAACTTTATTATGCACAAATCGCATTCAAATCGATATCTCGAATTGGAATCGAGATTCGCGCGCCATCTGTCCAACTACGATATATACGACCGATTTTAGGGACGCTCTCCTTTTGCGCGATAATTCATTGTTAGGCGGCAGTTATTCGCAGCACGGAGCAGATCCTCTCGACTATCGAGATCGAGCCGCAGCAAAGGCGGACGTGCAGAAGGGCCGCTCGTGACCGAGTCTCTTATGGTACGAGACCAAAAAGGAGAGACTTTCCTAGACGCTGTTACGGCGCATGTCGAGCTAACAAGGGCAGACCCTATTTTCCAGGGGCAGAAGAGTATTCGGTATTTAACAGTATTTCTACCACGATTTTGTGTATACCTATTTCGACCAAAAGGTTCCGATGAGATGGAGGAAAATGATACCGCTAAATAAATTTAACAATTATTATACGAAAACTCAAAACATTAATTGATGAGCTAACAAGGGCAGACCCTATTTTCCAGGGACAGATGAGTATTCGGTATTTAACACTATTTTTACCACGATTTTGTGTATACCTATTTCGACCAAAAGGTTTCGATGAGCTGGAGGAAAATGATACCGCTAAATAAATTTGACAATTATTATACGAAAACTCAAAACATTAATTGATGAGCTAACAAAGGCAGACCCTATTTTCCAGGGGCAGAAGAGTATTCGGTATTTAACACTATTTCCACCACGATTTTGTGTATACCTATTTCGACCAAAAGGTTTCGATCAGCTGGAGGAAAATGATACCGCTAAATAAATTTAATAATTATTATACGAAAACTCAAAACATTAATTGATGAGCTAACAAGGGCAGACCCTATTTTCCAGGGGCAGAAGAGTATTCGGTATTTAACACTATTTCCACCACGATTTTGTGTATACCTATTACGACCAAAAGGTTTTCATGAGCTGGAGGAAAATGATACCGCTAAATAAATTTGACAATTATTATACGAAAACAAAAGATTAATTGAGAAAAAATGATTAAACTTTGAAAATAATTTCAAATTAAAATTTTAAAAGGTGTCCTTTGACACCTTTGGTAGAAATAGTGTTAAGGCGATATGAAAGGGTCATTCTGTATATATAAAACAACTAAATGTTCATAAAACTTCTCAAAACTAGATGCACCGAATCATTTGAAATTTCGGCACGTGATTATAAAGGTCCTAAGCAAGAACGTGATGCTCGTGAAATTTCATTTTCCATAAAGAAATGTGGTCTTGGTTCTAGTCTGGGTTAAATAAAAAATTTTTTGTTGTTGTTCAGTTGCCACTGAAATCACAGATGGCGCAGGGTGGCTCTCTAGGGTCCATTAGGGCATCAAAAACCATGAATTCAGGAGATTTCTAGAGTTTTACTTCGATCAGTTCATTGATTACAACTAGCTACGAAATATCTTTTTCACTTCCCGATTATGTTTCCGAAGAAAAAGTTTCAAGGTTTCAATAGGGAGTGTTCGTGTAAATAAATCGTAACCGATGCTGCAGCGCTTGCGATATAAAATATGTGCGGCATTAATCGTATCGGTTACAGTTTCGCAGCATATGTTACGTAGTCAATATTTCTACTTCGACGGATGTCCTACAACATTGTAATTAATGATATGAATATTCCTGCCTCGATGCAGTACTAATTACGTAGCGCATGCTATGAATCTGCAATCAACGCATAGAATGTTCCACATCACACAATGAAACTGAACATCTGTTACGTTTTATTTATATGATTTCCATTATTTCGCAATAATTTAAGTTGCAATTGTACATAGAAATCTCTCTAGAAATATAATCCTGTAACTTATACACCGTGTCTAAAACTGCATGCTTATAGTTATATAATTTATATAATATTTCTGATACGAGTTATAAATTAAACCGGCCAAGTTGAGCAATTACATACATTACAAATCCTGAGTGGAATTCCTGCAACCACGAAAATGTTTTTCTTGAGAAACAGGATTTATCGCTTTATCCGTGAGTAGACGAATGTGTAAATATTAGCAGCAAATTTATAAAATGAGCCCTAGGTTTAATACATATTTATTAATTTTCATATTAATTTTCCCACGCAATTTCGTAAAGTTTTAACACGATGTCATGAAATTATAAGTTCGTTTAAAAATTTGTAATAAATGCTAACTTCACTTTTATGACATTAAATATATAATTCTATCACAATCATACGTACTAAGAGTGCATAAATTTTATGAATATTTCTAACAGTGTAGTAAAAAGTGGAAATTTATGGAGCAACTATGTAAGTGAAAAACACGACTATCGGGTAGATGAGTTCTATACGCACGAATACTCCACCCTGAATGTGTGCAAATCGCCCAAGGGGGCATAACAAGGGATTTCTGGCCACCTAAGCTGGCAGAGCAACGATCCTCTCTCTGCCTCTCTTTGTGATAACCCGGACGCGCGAAGAACCTGGACCGTGGCATGAAAACCTCAATGGGCGAAATATCTCGACGCCATGGACGAATGGGAACGTCTATACAGTGTCCATTGTCTGTACCGGTAATTTCAGTCTTCACAGACGCGCCGGCTGGCAATGGCCCGCAAAAGCGTAGGTGGACTTTCGGAGTAAGCCAATACTCCGCACGAAATTTCTTTTCGTCCCCACGTATGATCAGCTTCACTAACATTTAAATTAATAACGTGGTCATTCACGTCTGTACATTAATGAATTGTCCGAAGAGAAGACGCACTTAGAGCGAACAGGCGTCATTCGTATAGTTTAGTGATGCGACTAGTAGTGTATTTTTCTTGTACATTGAGTTAGTATCACTAGTATCGGTACTTAAGAGTCGACTTGAGTCCGAATTCGAGCAACTCGAGTTGGTAAGATATTCGATTCGTAATATTATTAGTATCGATACTTAAGTCATTCCCGTGTTTTTGTCCTCTTACGCTCCTTCGTTTGTCCCTATTCATTGCAAGGCTCCCTCGCAGGATTTGCGGCATGGTAGGTACGCCAATGGCGTAATGGCCGGATGATGGGGGAATTACGCCGGCGTTGCCAGATCTTCTCCACGAGTTGTGCACATTTCGAAAGAACCGAGGGCCATGGTCCCGCCGAATGGGGCCTCGCGACCAGATACGAAGGTCCTAAAAAACGGGCTGCATCCGCTGCAAAGTTCTATCTACTACCGATTCGGTCGTTTTTGACTGAACAATTGATTCTCGAATAAGAGCCTTACATGGTACATCACAATCGGCTGTCGAAGTTGATAACAATCCTCTGAGACATATCCCTTGGTCCCAAGTTGAGTTGAAATTCTTTACAACGTAACATTGTAAAAACAAGAGAAGTTTGCAACTACAATTTGCGACGGTTATCAGGTTTCCTTGTACCACGCGTTCCGCTAATGAATTTTGTTTTTAGTCGGCCAAGCGTATGAAATTAATAAAAAAAATTGTTAGCCTATAAAATTAATCAAAACAGTTGCAGCTACCAAATTATAATAAATCGAACGACAAAATTGCGTTCCTTTTCCAATAATGGTTTTAACCGGGTCAAATTGTTCAAGTTACCAGCTGTTTTTCTCTCAGAGTGTAGAACCTAGTTTTAGACCATACGCACCGATTCCATTTCGTAATCGATTTAGCTTCGTCTCGTAACGTTTTCGCCGCCTTACCCGTGGCGATCCTCGACTAGGTTTCTTGTGTTAACCGATCTCAGAGTCCAGGCGGAAGTTGTCAGTAATGCGATCCGAGAAACGCCGTCAATCATCAGGTTCCATCGGCGGGTATGAACCCCCCTGCGTGCCCATTTAACCGAAGTAGGACCGAAGTTACCCGAACTTAGCCGAAATCAAGCGAAAGCGATCGAAGTTGGCCGAAAGTAAGCGAACCCGACCTCCAGTAATATAGTTGAATTAAAACCCCAATCAGAGAAAAATATTCGCTGCAATCGTTGCATAAATATACACGTCATCTATTCTAGCCCTTTTCATTTGCAATTTTCCATCGCTTATCTAAATTACGGTAGACGAATCGTGATCTTTCTCTATCTACGTCCATTACTTTCGATACGATGTATGGGAAAAGTTGCAAGCGTAAAAGCGCACGTAAAAATCGTCTAATGCATTTCTTCCAACAGGCGTTGTGAACGATGCAGTGACAGCGCTGCAACCGCAGCCATTCGGCATGGTGCTTTCTACTTTTCATTGGACTACGATTTCATGCTTCTGGAAGAGCAACTCGACTCCGTAGAACTCCTGTCTCTATATTTACGCGTGATTGCTATTACGGCTACCGCAATTGTGGTTCCGACTTAACGTTTTTCCGTGTAATAAAGTTTGTCGGGCCAACTGAGCTCTCCAGAGTTTCGTTAACGTGCAACGATTCTTCGCGGTGTCTCATAGAACATCCCGGGACACGCAACGCATGCTGTGACGTGAAAATGTTTAGGAAGCATCGATCGAATATTGTATTTATCCGCGCGTAGACTACGGCGGCCAAGTAATATCATGTTCCTAAATGCTCTTGTTCTGATTTTGTAAGACCTCGAAAATCGATTTTTGTCAAGCTAAATTATGCATTTTTCCTTGTACGTGGCCCTTCGCCTCGCCTACGAAACCTCTCTGCCGTAGGTAGGTGCCGCCGCGAGGTCCGCACCCACGCAATGAGCCCGGGGGGACGAGCAGACCAGCTGTCTGTCCCCGCGAGCGTCTGGCCGGCTGCCTCCCGTTTCGCCTCCGCTCGCCCCTGACCGCCTGACGCCGAGCGGTTCTTTGTCCCTTTGCCCCTTTGCCCCTCCGTGACGTATCGACCGAGCGTGCGCGCGCAGCGCCGCTGGCTCCCCCGCTCTGTTAAGGTGAAGTGAAACCCCCCTAAAATCAGTCGATTAGAATAAATTTTTTTTTTTAAGGGTATTGGACCAAACTGTCCGAAACTTTGACACATGGCTCGTGATCATCTAAGAATTGTCCTGACGCAAAAATTTGGGTTTTTCAGACAATTTTTTAATTTAGACCCAGGCTATAACCAAAATGGCGTCGAGCTCTCATATTTCGATCGATATACGATTATCGAAGGCTCTGGTATGAGAAACGAAAGGGTCAGGACAATTTTACGACGATTTAGAACCCTCTGATAATTGATAAACTCGCATTTAAATGGGATAAAGGCAAAAAAAGTGTCTAATGCGCTTCTGTGCTAAAACGATGGGAATACGAGGTCTCGGAGTGAAAATTTAATTGACCTGGAAATCACAGATGGCGCAGGGGGTCCTTCTGCAGGGAACTAGGGCCCTAGAAAGCATGAATCCAGAGGATTTCTGGAGTTTTGCTGGTGGAGCATGCCATTTGGTACAATACTCAATATAATTCGACCCAGCTGTCGATATAAAAACGAGCGTCGGCAACGTGGGTACTTAGAAAAATCTTCTTCATCGACGTAGATCAATTTCCTCGACGTGTTTCACTTCACCTTAAAAACGATAAACTCCTGGTGCCGAGCGCCGAGCGTCGCCGTCGCCGGCGTCGACGTCACTCGAGTCCGAGACGTTGCTCAAGCGTAAAAAAAAAAAAAAAGAAACGGTTTCCGATCGGCCGAGACGCCTCTTGGTCCCCTCCCCGCGTTTTACGGGGGTTCCACTTTTTGCCGCTCAGCGGAATTTTACCGGGAGAAGTCTCGGCCGCGCGCGTTTACGTTTCTTCCGTCTTACGTACACACCTCCCGCGACTTGACCGATCCCTTCGGTCTTGACGCTTGTTAACGATGGGACGAGTAAAACGCGCGGAAAGAACGAACATCTTGCCTTGATCTTTTCTTGAAAAGCTTCTTTTCTTGAAAATCTTCACGCTCGAAGGTACATCTTTTCTTGAGAAGCTTCACGCTCGAAGGTACTTCGCGATGCCGGAGAAAGGAGCTCTCCCGGAACCTTGCGAAATGGCTCCGAAAAATCTCTTTGGATGGGGTCTTGGGATTTTAAAGCCTACTGTACCGAAAACCAAGTAGCGAGGAATAATTGCTGTAAACGTTGCAACGTGTAGGTTAAATTCTATTTAGATAGCTGTATATTGGTTAGTAGTTGTCTCGTATCATCGGTAGGGCAACGTCGAAGTGCAACTTATCGGATGCAACGGTCACACGATTTGACGATCCCCCGCAACGTTTACGATAAATGAAGATTACATATTTATTTATGAAATGTGTATGGTAAACGACGATTTCCCTCCCTACTTACTGTATAGAACTCTGTAGCGCCTCTTTCGAGCTCAATGCGCAGAGCGCGATTCTCGCATCTCTCGACGCTACGAATTTCTCGCTGAAAAATTTATTGACTCGAAACTCTACCAAGTTCTTTAATCCATATAATATATAACTATGTAGCGCCTCTTTCGAGCTCAATGCGCAGAGCGTGTTTCACGCATCTCTCGACGCTACGAATTTCTCGCTGAAAAATGTATTTGACTCGAAACTCTACCAAGTTCCTTGATCCATATAATATATAACTATGTAGCGCCTCTTTCGAGCTCAATGCGCAGAGCGTGTTTCACGCATCTTTCTCGCTGAAAAATGTATTTGACTCGAAACTCTACCAAGTTTCTTGATCCATATAATATATAACTCTCTAGCGCCTCTTTCGAACTCAATGCACAGAGCGTGTTTCACGCATCTCTCGACGCTATGAATTTCTCGCTGAAAAATGTATTTGGCTCGAAACTCTACCAAGTTTCTCGATCCCTGGATCCATTTACGGCACAGAATTCAAGTTCAAGGGTTAATAGGTGCAACTATCGAGTGCATAGGTTATTCACAAATACCATAGGCGATTTTCATTTTCTCTACCCTTCTACGTATCCAACGGAGTCATACAAATTTGCGTGCACTTTGCAGTGGTACTGTAGTCGCTCAAGGATCTTTTGCCTCTTTTGCCTCTACTATCTTTGTCCTCTTTTGCCTCTACTATCGCATCTGCTTAAACTAACCTGAATATTAGATCGATCAGCTAGGATACGTGTGGAAGACACCCGACGGTCTTAACAAACTTCTGTCGAACAAACTCATCACTAATTCCATCACCGAGTCAGCCTCTTTGAGTTTGTTGCCCCAGGCCCCTGCTTACGTTGCACGGGTCTGTGCCGAGTCCTATGTCTGAACGAGGTCTCCTAAGAATACTTGAATTTATTAGCGTTCCGTTAAATCGCGAGTCATCGAGTCTGCGAGAATATTGCCTCTCATTGTCTACCGGGGTACTCGTCTGGTCGCGAGGTGCGAAAGGTGGAGAGAAAAGAGACGATTACAGCGTGTTCACGCGAACGGTGGATAGAGTATCGAGAGAAACTCGGCAATAAAGATTGCCCTTGCGATCGCTTGGAACGTCTGTATTAAATTTAAAGTTACCTAAGCTTACCTCGAGACTAAATAAAAACTTCGCATACCATATTTGCGAGTCTTGAATAAATACGTTCTTAAAGACCCGCAAAAAAAAATAATGAGACAAAAGTTGTAACGTTTAAATATTTTACCTGGTCACAGGAGTTCTAATTTCGTATATATAGAACACCAGATTACAAGCAATACCATTTCACTTGCCACTTTACATATTTACGTAAAACAAAAAAACGTTCGTATCTTTTATCTCAAATTGTTATTTGTAAATTATAAGGAAGTGATTTATATTCCACGGACATCCATGGAGTACTTTTATGTAATCTGTAACCTAACCGATGTATTTATAGATCGTATGACGTTAAAACGATTTCCAAAAAATTCGTATCGTCGAGTGCCTCGTCGCAAGAAGAGCCATTTTTCTTTGTCTTTGTCTTTGTCTTTGTCTTCCGTCCACTTCTCTGCCTTTCCGGGAATTCTCGAAGGTCCCCTTAAGCTTCGAGTTTCCCTTCGGTGTAGGTTGGCGTTTGTTTTATTCCACTAATTGCTTCCGCGAGATATCGGTAGCGTCTGGTCGGCTTCCGGTTCGAGAATTGAAGGATTCGAGGGACAAATAAAAGCCGGACAATGTCGCCTTGTTTCGAGACGACGCTTCGGAGAGGTCTGTGAACTTGCTCCAGTCGAGCAATTAGCGTATATTATTAAGGGGACGTGAAAGTGGCATCCGAAAGTTCAATCGTTCATAAAACGATTTCATTTTCAACGAACTGGATGTCTCAAATCGTTTCATACTTTAAAACGTGAATACGGAGACCCTAAGGTAGGTCCTGAAACTCGCGAAATTTCATTTTTCATAAACTACTTCTAAAATACCAATAAGCAAATTTGAAAAGAATTGAAATTTCAGGAATTTCAGGACCTTCCTTATAGTCTCCCTATTCACGTTGTAAAGTTTCAAGCCATTCGGTAAATCGAGTTGGGAGGAAAGTTTTATAAACAAAACCCCTTCGACGCCACTTTGACATCACCTTAAGGGGATGCGAAAGTGGCATTCGATTTTTTATTTATTTATTTTTTTTTTTCGGTACATTTGAAACATGCGTAGAAGAGATAGGACTGGACTATGGAAAGTTTCCTCAACACCGAAAGTATACGAGGCAAGTAGCTAATGGCTACAATAATGGCTTCTCGATATCGCGCGTAAAAACGCTTCGTATTCATAGGCTTGGAATTTTATGTTTTTTACACGAGCCAGCCCCGAACCCGTCGCGCAGCGTAAGAACGAAAGACGCCTGACGGGTGTCACGTACGCCCACGTCTTTGTATATTCTACGCACATCATTTTTTTTTTGCCCTCCGTGCTCGAACTTCGAAACATTGAGCAACACGTGGATGTATCTGCGCTCCGATCTCTGACATACCGCGCATTCGCATTTTTTAACAGTCGGATGTTCGACTAATCGATTTTGAAAATGTACCTGAATAGATTCGCCATACTTGTATCGTACATAAATTTTAATAAATCATCCCCGTAACATTAATAGGATATCTGCTATACATGGAATATATACGCACCACGATGACCTTTCTATTCAGACTATTTGGTATTTTCGCTATCAAATGTAAAATTTTTAAAAATATTTAAAAAATAATATATTAATGCCTAAATATTATAAAGTGGATTAGTAAGGGACATGTTAGTCATAAATGTAAGAGGTCATGTTTTGAATTAGATTTTGGAAGTACCCCCGTCCCTCAATTCCCGCGGAGTATCCGCTCCACGTGGATGACTTTTACGCGAATGAAAATCTCGTAAGTAAATTCTGTCAGTACGAAAGAAAAAATATTGTAAATAAAATCTAGTACATAAAGTTTCAGAAATAGATATCTTTTTCATTCATCAATTCTTATTCTCATATTCTTAACACAATTTAACCATCAAAAAGGACTCGTGTATAACTACTAAGAAAATATATATTGTCGCGTAAATTAATATCGCGCAGAAAAACCACTGCATAAATTGTTACAATTTACCACGTAAAAAAGAGACTCGAAAAGTGCCAGGATCGGTTTGACCCATTCCGGTTAAAACCATCTTATAAAGTCCATCAGGATGCACGTACCGTAGAATTTATTCTAATATTGTATGCACCCTGTACATACACATGCGCTCTACTCCCCCCCAAACAAATTAAAATTAATTCTAACCTATCTCCGGTGTAGGTAGGATTCAAACATATTTCCGTCCCTGCGCATCAGATAAAGCAGCGAAAAGGACCTGGTTTAAGTATGGTTTAAACCAGGTTTTACCCTCTGTTTTTAGGCAACGATTTAGGCGGTATAAACCGGGAAATATGGTTTAAACCGGTTAAAACCATTGGGCTAGGCTTTTTGTAAAAAGGCCGGATTTATGCCAACCCTGAGTGCCGCATAAATCGAAGGAGGGGTATACTTTGATAATGTTCCAAAGCTGGGAGAGAAACTCGATGGGATTGGATGGTTTATGCATACAGTTAGACCTCGATACGAAGAACGCCTCTCGCGAAAGCTCCTTGGATCTTGCGTAGGTGCGGGTCAAACCCGACTTTCTAGGTCACTTCTGACCTCGAATGACGTTCTTTGAAGTGAGAACGTCGGAGGATGAAATCTGGTTTCCCTCGAATAGCGCCATACGGCATGCTGGAATTGCAAAGCTGCCATAAAATTTGTCCACGCCAACATAAAATAATTATCCACCCCGGTGTAATCTCGTATAGTTATCGCACCATAACCTCCAATACCGTGAAAATGAGGTCAATGATCGCCAAGATTAGGAGAATGTATATTTCGTCCTACGAATTCCGACTTGTAATAATTCCGCTGAATAAAACTTTCATTTAAATTTTTGTTTACGGGGCTATCCCACTGTGAACGTCGAATAAATTGCATATTTTTTAGGCAAAACTATGAGTTAAAATTAAAATTTCACCATGATTGAGGAACGGGTGATAGCCATGTGTTTGCTGAATATAATACTAAAATTTAAACTAGATCGGTTCAGCCGTTTTTGAGAAATCACCCGCCCCAGGTGCAAACCATTGTTTTTTTTTACTACTCTACGTTTCTAATAATAAATAAATAAATAAACATGTATTTTTTACTAAAAAGGAAATGTTTGTGCCATTATATGCAGTACCTTTTGAGAAGGAAAAAAAAAGAAATTGTCAAAAATGTGTGATTCTTTCGACGTTGACAGTGGCCCCTTAAACAATACGAAGCTCGGTCAATATAATTAAAATATTTAACTTGAGATACGCTTAACAATTATTCGTGAGAGTTTCTTTTGATTAAATGCATCGCCCCTGAATTAGGCGTCTCCACTTCGGACTCATTAAACCAATTAACAAAGTTCAAGCAAATCCTTTCTTTGTCTCAGGGTACAGTTACACCGCGGTACAAGAAACGTATCTTGCGAGTACATCGTAGATCTCGCTTAGGTGCGGGTCAAACGCGACTTTCTAGATCGATCTTCGGAGAAGGAACGGGGTATCTTCGAGGAAGAAAAGAGAACGAGGGAGACCTTAGGTGGAGAGCTCTTTGTTAGAAGGCGAATAGATATCCCACCACTCTAACAAGACATAGCAGCGGTGTGTGCTAGATTTTCCGTAGTACAAATTATAATGACAATCCTACTCATCAAAACCTTGCTTACATAAAAAGGAACCGCTTACATAAAAAGATAATTGGAGTACATCATTTAATAATTACTTACGAAAATCCTCTCTTTCAAAAACAATTATAAAGACAGGTTAACGTAACGTACTCCACAATTGAATCGCGCAGCTTTAGGGATAACGTATGAATATCTAGCGACCAGAATTTTGCTGTAAAAAAAAACAAAGCGATTTAGTTACATCTAGTGAGATGAACTAAATCGTGAATTTTACGTGTGTGTTCGGTCCCGGATCGGAAGTACTAGTACGTTCTACCTAGCGGGTCGTAGCGCCATTTTGTAAACATCGGGTGATAAGTATGAACGAGAATAATCCTTTTTTAATCTAATAACGTAGTTTGCTCGACGTTCCGAGCACTCACGGAGTAAAGAGTGAAATTCGGTTGGGTAAATACCGTGTTTCGTCCCACCCTGATATGTCGACATGGGGGCCGAAAAAGCTTGGTTAGATCGTTCCCCGATGACGCGCAAGTTGAAGCCCGCGGTTGCGTCTGCGCACACGTGAAAAGTCTCCTCGCGCGGGAGATTTCCACATCTGGCAACGTCGCGTTTCTTCCACAGAGACGCGATGCGCCGCGAGCGCGTGGGAAAGCACCACGGCGGGGGGATACGCGCCCGCAGAGAAGGACGAAACATGCCCGAACCCTGCGGCAGTGACGAGGACCGACCGAGGGCGGAAAAGGAAGGAGGGACGGAGAGAGCGAGTGCCGATTGGAAGTAGAGCGATAAAGTAAGCGCACCCCAGCCGAGTCGGAACGAGTTTCCGCGAAGGGAGCGACGAACAGAGTTGACGCACCGTGGCGTGACGCTCGGATGAACGCCGCGGAACCGGGGGAGGTAGAAAGAGATGAACGGACGAGGACCGAGGAAACGTCTGGACAAATATGTGAATTTTCATATTGAAGGGAATATTCCCAAAATGAGGTCCCTATCCAGGGATGGGGCGAGAAGACGTCATTGATGCCTGAATAACCCGATAAGGCTGAACTAAGACTGTCCGTACGAGAAGTGGACAGAAAGGGCACTTAGTCTTGGACCACAGAATCGAGCGGTTGGATCTTATTCGGAATATTCTAGTTTTTAGGCATAACGCACATGTTTGTCTTATGATAAGCCACCAAGCTGCGAGATCGACGAAATACAGGAAACTGTCAATAGTAGACGCATATATTTAAATTCCTACTACAATGTGCAAGATATTAATATGTATGATACATTTAGAGTCATTTAATTATTAGAGACAATGTCGGAAAGATTGAAGATAAATTGCCGGTTAGATGACAACCCTTCGCGGAGGAGTAAGAAGGAAGATTGCCATGTCTCAATGAAGTAATCCTAAAATAGAGGCAGCGTTATTTGCCAGGAGTGAGCTCTCACGGGGTTAAGCACCTCCAGAATCCTCAAAAATTGGACTTTTCGTATCACCAATTATCATTTCCGACAGTTTACAGGACGCTTCTACGAGAAGTGATTATGATATTCCTAAAAGTAAGAAAAACACGATTAACGATACGTGCACGCGTACACGAATCGCTTAAAAAACGCCAAGAAAAAGGACGGAATAATAAACTTGACCTGAAATGACGCCGTAAAGAATAATAACAAAGGGGATCGAAATAGTATAAATGTCCTTCCGAATAAAGAGTAAGAGGTGGAAGGAGAGATAAGACTAACGGAGCCTAAATCAAATTTCCAAAGAAATATACATTAGTAACTGATTACATAATATTTAAACGACTAATAATATCCTTATGTTGCATCATCATACGTAGAACTTCACATGGGAAAAACTAACCTCTAAAGAGACCGCGTGCCGGTTATTTGCGTATACGTATGCGGGGGATAACAGCCATCTTCTATAGTTGAGATTCTGTCCTACAAATCTGACTCGCCGAGGAAAATACTTTTCATTTGAAAGATACCCGATTCGCCGTTAGAAAGCCGTCTCGCGGCGAGTAGGAGATCCAAACGTGTCGGCGACGCCGCGCGCTCGGATAGCGTAGACCAAAGTAGATGGCAGGTTGGAGGTAGGTTACCGACGCAAGAGAGGGTTAGGAAGGTAGGTAGGTACGGCCACGCACTCGGGCGCGCGGCGTGTATATGCACGCAAGCCAGCGCCCGTGTGTAGGTGCATACGCGGGTCGGCGGGCAGCTTGGCCCGCTGCACTGTTGCCAAGCGGAAACGGCAACCCGAGATGAGGCAGCGCTCTTCCACGAGCTTTTTCAACAAGCTGCATCCACAATGTCGGTGCAGCGACTTATTTCCAATTTTATAAACAAATTGCTATGCCTCCGGAACGTCGATTGCACCGTTCAAGAAATAGTCGCGTGAGGGGAAGCTATTGCCGTTATCATCGATACCGGAACACCTTTCGTCAGGCTCTCTCTCTCTCTTTTTTCGCTACGACAGTTACACGCTAAAGCGCTAAAGCACCATTTACATATTTTACAGGACTCCCTAAGATGACGATTTACCCGCTGATACCTTGTATCTTCTACCTGAGAAGGGTATTTAATTTATTAGCTTGCGTCTTTTCAACTGCATTCACCGTATCATCTGCCTACGTTGCACCCGATCACCTCGTCTGCATATTCACGTAATAAACATCCAGACACAGATTTCGCAAATTAAGGAGAAATAATGATGTCGGTACGATCGCATGGTAAAGCGTTACCCCGGAACATTTTTAAATGGCAACAGATATTTTTCGTGTCGAGTAACTTTTTGAGCCAAGCCAGCGATACGTAAATATTGACATGCCAAAGTTCTCGATGGTACGTTGCTTATCAGGGATAGTGCTTATCCGCCGTGGGTAAAACTCAGGGGGTAAACAGCGGGTTTTTCGCGCCGCCTTAAAGCCTCGATCCCACCGAAAGATTGATCATGCGAGAGCAATGACGTCACAGCCGTGAATACGATAGTCGATTCACTTGGCAGTGGCTATCAACTGTAATCGGGATAAGGACCTGCAAAAGGTATTAGGATCTTCGATCAAGTTGAGCGAGCGCTCTCATACGCAACCTCCATTACCGCCAGTATACGAATCTACATCTGGAACGTCATTTTCGCCGATCGGTCTTATTCGTTTTCTCTCTCGGCTAGAAATCCTGTCGCAGGCCGTCAAGAACCACTTTACGTTACGCCTGATCGCCCGGAAGAAACGCTGTGCGATTGGATAAACTACGTCGGCATGTTTCAAGGGCAACGCTGAGAGTTTCTCGGATCGAAACCTCGATGTCATCTCTCTCTCTCCCTCTGGCAGAACGGAGGTCTCGAAGAGCGGAAAGGTGTTGAGATTTTGTACGTACGTACTGAGATAGGTGTACCCTATCGTCTTGCTAGGACATCCAAGATTGGTACCTCGCTAGAATACCCTAGATAGGTACCCTCGCTAGAATACCCTAGATCAGTACGTCGCCAGGACACCCTAGATAGGTACCCTCGCTAGAATACCCTAGATAGGTACCCTCGCTAGAATACCCTAGATAGGTACCTCGCTAGAATACCCTAGATCGGTACCTCGCCAGTACACCCTAGATCAGTACCTCGCCAGTACACCCTAGATCAGTACCTCGCTAGAATACCCTAGATAGGTACCCTCGCCAGGACACCCTAGGTCAGTACCTCGCTAGAATACCCTAGATCGGTACCTCGCCAGGACACCCTAGATAGGTACCCTCGCTAGAATACCCTAGATAGGTACCTTCGCTAGAATACCCTAGATAGGTATCCTCGCCAGGACACCCTAAATCGGTCCCTCGCTAGAATACCCTAGATAGGCATCTTGCCAGGACACCCTAGATAGGTACCCTCGCTAGAATACCCTAGATAGGTACCTTCGCTAGAATACCCTAGATAGGTATCCTTGCCAGGACACCCTAAATCGGTCCCTCGCTAGAATACCCTAGATAGGCATCTCGCTAGGACACCCTAGATCGGTAGGTTCCTAGACCTGTAAGAGATAGGGTATCCTAGCAAGTCGATCGGCGGAATCGAGGACACGAAACGTTTCTCGAGGGAGTGGTTCAAGATGCACTCGAAGCCTTGATAAGACCAGGGTTTACTGCCAGAGGAAGGCCACGGCGGCTCGCTATTTTATTTAAACTTCGATGTCATCTTTCTCGGTCTAGTGGAATTTTCAGTACCCTATAAATCCGAAGACGAGGGAAACGAAATACCGTATCGGAAGAGGCCGTGAAATTCGAAGTGCGACAAGTTTTATGGAAGAGAATCGAAAATGGATCCACGGTTTTGAAACTAAGATTTACTAATGAAGATCAAGAGCATTTGCGCCCTAGTATCTTAACCGGCCTACACCATACGCGTGGTTCGTAGTATTCGATGTCCGTGAAGTTGGCCTCTACATTTTCGAAAATCAAAAACTGCTTTTTTGCCCCAAATTGTACCGCGTTGTACCGTTGAAACAATTGTGCCCATAATTATGAAAGTGGTCTAAGTCATATTATTTTTTTTTTTCGAAATTACATTGAATTAATTTCGTTTGAAATAATATGGCGTGAAATACCTGATAAACTCATTTTTTTATTATTTTGACTTAGACCACTTTCATAATTATGGGCACAATTGTCCTAACTCGAACGGTTAATTAACAAAGTTAAAACGGTTTCGTGTCACCATAAGATACTATTTATCCGTTGGAGATACTTATTAATGACGATTATCGACACTCGTTTCTGCGTCCGTGTCGTTGAGCCGATGTGAATTGACCTTAAGCTCGCGTTATTGCTTCGACGGCTCGATCGTTCGGAGCTTAAAGTCGCTCCGCGATATCACCTTATCTCTCTTTAAAAACGTTCCTCCGCGCAGTCTCATTTTCACGCTCTAAGGGATGGGTTCCTCGCGAGCTTAGGGAGCACCGAGTCCTGGGAGGAAAAAAAAAAAATACAGATCCTAGTCCTCGAGATTCAGACGGTGCAAGAAAAATGCCATTTACTAAGTTTTATCCACCGTAAACGTGTTGTACACCGCAGAATTGATTTTGTTCGTGCTATGAGAATTGGAGCCTCCGCAGGGCTATTATCTCCAAGCTCAAGAAATCGATCTACGTCCCAGTATTCAATAACGACAGAGCGAAAATGCATAAAAGTAGAATGTATAAATATTTAATATATAAGAAAAATAATTGTACTGCCTGCTCGTCCCGAATCGTTTCAAACTCTACAACGTGAATATGGAGGCTTTAAGGAAGGTCCTGAAAGTCATGCAATTTCATTCCTTAAAGTAAATGTTGAAAACATCTGTAAATAAATTTTCGAAAATTTGAAATTTCGTGAGTGTCAGGACCTTCTTCATAGCTTCCATATTCACCCTGTCAAGTTTGAAACGACTCGGTACATTCAATTCGGAGAAAAGTTTCATAAACGAAACATCACGCCACTTTCACATCACCTTAAAAGTGGGGACAATTTCAATACATGGCGTTAAATCCTATACTACTTCGTGATCAAGACATTATTTGAATTTTCAATGGTTTCAGGTCGTACCTAAAGGACTAGCTCGAACAACGAGAAAATCCCCGAACGTCCTTCGAGATTTCCCGTTTAAAAAGTTTCAAGAGTTTCATAAACGAAACATCACGCCATTTTCACATCACCTTAAAAGTGAGGACGATTTCAATACAAGGCGTTAAATCCTATACTACTTCGTGATCAAGACATTCAAATTTTCAATGGTTCCAGGTCGTACCCAAAGGACTAGCTCGAACAACGAGAAAATCCCCGAACGTCCTTCGAGATTTCCCGTTTAAAAAGTTTCAAGAGTTTCATAAACGAAACATCTCCACGCCATTTTCAAATCACTTTAAAAGTGTGGACAATTTCAATACATGGCGTTAAATCCTATACTACTTCGTGATCAATACATTATTTGAATTTTCAATGGTTCCAGGTCGTACCCAAAGGACTAGCTCGAACAACGAGAAAATCCCCGAACGTCCTTCGAGATTTCCCGTTTAAAAAGTTTCAAGAGTTTCATAAACGAAACATCTCCACGCCATTTTCAAATCACCTTAAGGTGGAGACGATTTCAATACATGGCATAAATCCTATACTACTTCGTGATCAATACATGGCGTTAAATCCTATACTACTTCGTGATCAAGACATTCGAATTTTCAATGGTTCCAGGTCGTACCCAAAGGACTAGCCCGAACAACGAGAAAATCCCTAAATGTCCTTCGAGTTTTCCTGTTCAGTTGGGTCTGCTTTCAGCGATTTTCGAATGGAGACAGGGCCAGGGGCTTTGTGCCACCGGTGAGGCTGGAAAAAGTAACCTGCCCGTCGGCATGCCGAGGTTCTAACCAGTCTCGAGGAACAAGTCGGATTGCCAGTCTAACAGGCGAGACCCGGCTTCCTTCTTCCTTTGCTGTGGCATTAGTCCAAGTAAAAACCCACGCAAAATGCATAGCGGGATCGCGACGTTTGCGCGTCGGTGGTCGGCACGGACAAGAAAATCCGCGAACCAAGAAAATCCGGAAACCCATGGAAACGCTCTCGGGAAACGAAGGTAAAAAACAGACTCTTCCAGTGAGCCGAAGGAAAGCTAGCAGACCTGCCGAGGCTTTTTGAAGATACTCTCCACCTCGATAAACCAACCGAAATATCTCCACCGTTGTCCTGTCAGAGAGCGTTAGAGAAGAAAATGAAATAAATCAAAATCCTGATACAAAGTGCCAGGAAATATTAAGTAACGAATCGCTCCCTCGGAGTCGACGAATTATTGCTTTTCCAACTTTATTAGTTTTATTCGAGGATACGAATGATGTAAGTGTGCCTGTTCCTATATATTTTGTACATCCATGAATTATTTATATATATGTTATGCCTTGCTATCGCCATCCCGGATCAAGAAACTCGGTAGAGTTTCGTGCCAAGTACATCTCTAAGTGCATGAGCGCAAACATTGTAATGGTTCCTTTACCCACGTCCGATCCGTCTCCGGTTTGTGTAGGGACGAGCATAAACTCTTCCCATAGGGACATGATTCCGCCAATGAATAAGCGGACATGTACATGCCCAACACTGTACAAACCGGAGAATTGGTCCTTAATTAAAAAATAACCGACGTATGTGGAGGTACTTTGTTCTTATCTAATAGATAATGAAGAAGAGAATGAAGAGTACGGGAACTGAATTTTTCCAAATACTAAGACTACTATCGTACCGCGCATTTATCAGGTCTCAAGTGGCTCTTATCAACGTAATATCTGCTCTCCATGCAGTACGCGTTTGCGTTTAAGCAAAACCGCCGACATAATCGAGATCGGCTTCGTAAATGTGGATAGACGGTACGATAACATTGGATGAACGCAGAACCATCCTTATGAAAGTGGTGGCGATAAAAGGAAAGAAGAAAGAAGGACGAAGAAGGCCGGTGCCGAGGGTCGATACGTCGAGGACGAGAACCGGCTGCTGTCGGCGCATTTCCCGCATACGGCCTCTGTCAAATAAACCAGGAAACGGGCTGCGCTTCCGCGAGGTAAGGTTTCTCGGGGATATCGGAGGAGACCGTCGCACCAGATTAGAAGCCCCTTTTTTCCCCCGTGGCATTAGCAAGAATCACCGTGATTTCAGCCCCGATCGATCGACGCCTAGTCACGCACGGGTAGAGAGGGGGTCCACGCCAATTGCTAGATTTTTCATATCTCTTTTCAGCATTTCAAGGTCCCCAGTCAGTCGATCAACTACGATTTGGTTACTCGTTATCCATGTGATAAGGGAAGAAAAAACTTTCCCCCGGCACGAGTTGCAAGAAATTCATCCGTTTGTCCTGAAACCATCGAGACTG
Organism: Orussus abietinus; assembly: GCF_000612105.2. Taxonomy (NCBI): domain Eukaryota; kingdom Metazoa; phylum Arthropoda; class Insecta; order Hymenoptera; family Orussidae; genus Orussus; species Orussus abietinus. The sequence goes on from NW_019394303.1 coordinate 157,100, forward strand.
GAATTTTATAACATGTTTCGCGACTCTCGAAACCGATGTTAAAATTTCACGTGGTTATGGTAATTTATAAATGTCACGTTCCGAGACGTAATATCGATATGACTGATAACATCTGACTGCGTATTGCCAGGAAGAACGATATGCAGTCCCGATTTGGGGTACAGTATTTACTGCCTTTCTTAGCAATTTGGCATTCTTCCACTGCGAGTCCTTGCGAGCTTTATCCGCTTTAGAGTACTGTCGTTTTAAGGCCGATTCAAACATATCCGTACCGTGTCCGTATTCTCACATTTCCGACCTTCTCGATGCCGCGGTTCGGTATGTCTGTGGACATCGAGATAGCGAGAAAAATCTGGACTTCTTTTGATTTCCTGCTGCATGTCGATACTACGTCAGCCGAAGCACTGACAAATAGGAACGCGAAAACGTATGAACATCCCAATATAAATTTAAGACTATATTTTCAGCAGTGTACGGACGGACGTGCACGAAGATGTCTGAACAGGCCTTTATCTTCTTTGTTTCGTTTTTTTTGGCCTTGGGTTGGTTCCCCTTTAAGCCAGGGTTTTGCAGGGTTGTAGGATGTATTATAGCGTGTATACTTTCGTTTCTGTATAGGTCTTATTATCTTATTGTTGTTTCGCTTTTCATTTCTTTGGCCTTGGGGGTAGTTCCCTTTAATCCACAATTTTACTATGTCGGATACTTAATTTAAACAAATTTTAGCTTATTTAATGCAGCTTATTCGCGAGACTTTCACATTTCCCGACGAATCCAATGGCGGACGCCTCGAACCCATCAACTGGCCTTTATCGGGTCAACCCAACTCAGTTGGAGTTTCTATAAAACGCCACGAGGTGGCAGCACAATATGGACACTGACCGGCATAGTAGGTAACGAAAATTTTCAGATAAACATTGACAAAACTGGCTAAATCCGAAGATTGTTATATTCACTGTCGTTAATGACAATGTCAAGTATCAGCATATCGTCACGATAGTTGCCAATTAAGACAGATCGTTTATAGAATCTGGATATCGATGACCTTTTTAAATTCCAATTTTCATAAATAGGCTGAGCAGCAAATTATAACGTCGTAGTTATATCAATTGTTATAAGCTACTATGAACTATCTCACTTTGATTTGTAAACATATTGTCATCTCTGTAGAACTTCGGAATAGAGGCGACGCATGACCAATCGTACTCTAGAAAAATACTGACAGTCTTTCTTCAATATTTAAAAGGGCCTACAAGTTGTTGCCCTTCGAGTAGATTTAAATAGGTTTAAAATCAATATCAATGTTTATCAACTGTTATCTTTCAACGTAAACTATAAGAGTAATCAGGTATTGCCTAAGCATGCCTTCTCTGTCAAATACTAAGTAAAACGTATTCGTATACATGTGGGTCGTTGCATTAAAACAAGTGTTTATATTACACTCGATGCAAATTCCCGTTGGCCAGTTAGTGGTTTCTCGATTACCTTGGCGTTCATCCGCCACTCATACGTGCACTCCAATTGGTCCATAGTTTACGATCTCGCAATGCAACCGATCGACCTATGAAATAACAGAACACGCAGAAAGCGAAAGTATTCCGTCCTACTGTATGCAGACATGAACCAAATGCGTCGATTGTCAACGTGTGCACTCAAATTTACGTATGACGGTTAACAAAATAACAGGCTAACTGACACAGTTCGAAGTTACCTGTTTATAGTAGAAAGAAATCCATTTGGTATTTCGAATGATCTCGATTACTTGAAGTCAACCGATCTCGAATGCACCGTCTCTCTTCTCCGGGAAGACTTCTTTTCCTTTGTTGACAAAAACGAGCACGATCAGTCGGTACGCTTGTTATCACGCATTTTGGATACACACTGTATACACTCCTGATAATTATTGCGTCAGTGTCGCGTTTCGTAGAAAATGAGAAAAGTGGCGGTACGGGCGCGGCAACTGCGAACCGCATGGCATGGTGGATGGCGGCACCACTAACTGCAACCGTCGCGCCTCACTATATTTATGCTACTGTCTGATCAAGTCGGTACGAGGGATGAGGAAGGGGACTGGTCGAAATACCGTCTATCAGTTTTTGTATGTTCACCTTTGTCGCACTCGCGAAGAGGATACGGTAGAAAGAGAAAGCATGGTCTCTTGGATGATCGAGTAGGGGCACTCGCGAGGAGGCTTTGCGGTAACCTAACTGCAGCCGGCGGGTGAGAGGCGCTTTAAAGAAACGTCATTGCGATGTGGCAATCTATTGGTTGGTTCTCCCTCCGCCAGCCAATGGGAAGCGCTCTCTTTGAATGCGCGGGAACGTAGCACGGGTAGAGCCCTTGCATACCATATTCCGTTATGTTCTAATTTAAATAAAAATAAATATTTACTTTCTCGGTTGATTTAACATAAATATTAATATTCAAGCGAACGATGTTTTCACTGGAAGCTCGTAATTACGAAAAAGTAAGGAGCCAATTCTGTTACAGTCCATTTCTTTTTGTCCGGCAACTTGACAAAAAGACCAACTCGCGTTTGCGATTGGCTGGTAAAAAGGCGGTTTAATTTAAATGGATTTAAAGAAGAGATTCGTAGACTGAAAAAAATCAGCAAGTAGACTATAAGCTATTATAGTTAACTCGATACGTGGAACGCTCGCCACCGTTCCACGTATCTCGCTACTCGTAAAATGACACTAAATCTCAGCCAATCAGGAAGCGAAGATTTTGGAAAAATTCAACCCTGATTCGGACGGAAGCTTCCATTGTGGGAGAAGCATTAATTTTCACACCTGATGACAGGAGGGCAGCACCATCGGCACGCGTGCGTCTGGCGAGTAGCAATTTGAATGTCGTAGCCTTTTCGGGCAAATTTTCGAAAAATCCCAAATGAATCGTAAATCGAAGTCCTCTGTCCCGCCGTTCAAAGTTCCGGACATTCGGTGAGCAGACGGCGATTTCAGTTTAATCCGCGAGACAATGAATTGCATGAACAACCTAGGAATCTGTGGAGCGACTGGCGATGCTGGTCTTCAATTAAACAATGTTGACGTCTTGTATACGAAGGTGCAGAGAGTTTATATTAAGCCTCAACTCAAGGAGGAACGTCAAAGAGAATTGAGAGTAAACGTAGAGATTCACGCCGGTATCAGTCCTGTTTGTCGTAAGGTAATTTAATAACATTGATATGTCTAACTGATCGTATTCATTGCAGGGGGCTGCATTACATATATGTTTGTTTCTAGAGCTTGTGCGTCTTGCTGTCAGATGATGATGATCCATGCTTTTTGTATTCTTTATTTATTACGGAAGATGATTTTAAAGTACTGAAAACGCAACAGGGCTTACTCGTTGATTTCGACAACTTTGCAACGCAGTTGATATGTCTTTTGGAACAGTGTCACATTCCAGCGTCCAGTCTTTCAAAGACACCGCCAAAGTTTCTCCTATTCCTGGCGGAGGAGGCTATGGAATGGTCTTTCAAGGTGGTTGAAACAAACAATTTCAAACATCTTTGCCATTTAAGTTTAAATATAGCGCCGGCAAGTGATTCTGATCTTAAAACACATATGGCAACAAAGATTAAGCAATTAAAAGAAAATATTATGCAAAAGAATAGAGATGTTGTAAATACAGAGAGTAGACTGAATGAATTAGCGAGTAGACTCGAAGTAAAAACAAAAGAGTTAGAGCAGTTGGAACAAAAATGCTTTTCTGAAAAAAATGAACTGCAGCAGAACTTGTCTCAGCAGATTAATATAGAGAAAGATAGGTGAGGCTTCTGAGAGTATGTCTGTATATAATAATTATGTTATACGATAATATTGCATGTATTTTTATAGGTTAGTGCAAGCAAGAGTTGAATGGCATCGACAAAGTGAACGAGACAAAATGGAAACGGAACAAAGACATACCGAAGCAGTTAGGCAGTTGCATACAGAGTTAGTGGAATTGCGAGCACAAAATATGACTTTGAAAGATAAGCAGTCCCTTCTGGAGGCAACCAATAAGGAGCAAGTAAAGCAATTGCAGCAAGTTGAAAAAGAGTTGAATGTTGCACAACGAGATTTGAGTAACTTGAAGAAACAAAATTCAAAACTAGATGTTGACTACCATGATAGAGATAAAGCAGTAAATAGTTTGAGAACAAGAGTTGCTGTGCTTGAGCAAGAAACAAAGGATAAAGGCATTCTCATTGACAAACATACCGAGATGATAAGAGCAGCCAAAGAACAGAAACAACATTTAGAAGAACTTTTGACGGAGAAGGAAAGTCAATTGCAACGAAAACAGAATTCTTTAAGGAATTTAAGCGAAGAGTTAGTAAAGGCTAACGAGATACTCACTAAATTACAAAATGAACTTGCTTCAACCAAGTCAAAATTAAAATTAAGGACCAGTATAGCACTTGAACAAGAAAGACTTCTTGATGCGAAACAAAAAGAAATTGGTCAATTAGAAAGTAAATTAGAGAGTTATGGAAAAGAAGCAAAGGAAGCAAAAGCAGAAATTGAGAATTTAAAAAAGCAAGTTATGAATTTCCAGAATCAATTGGAGGAAAAAGATAGAATTATAAGGAATAATGATAATGGTAATTCAAAATCTAGAAACTTAGCAACCACATTGGTTACTCGATATCAAAATATCAACTTGAGAAGTAAATTATTATAACGAACTGAGTATAAATTATGTAAAATTCCCGAAAGCCACAACAAATTTAAGGAATTATGTAAAAGTTTATCGTAATTCGAAAGCAAATGTTAAATTCTTCTCTAATTGTAAGATCGTCTGAAAAATGTTATTTTCAAGAATTTCCGTGTACTTATATTAAGTACATAGATCCGATAAAAAATATTAAATCAGCGGCAATGAATTTGAACGGTTGAAATTACTTTTTATATAAAGTATGATTTTTAATTACAAATAGTGGTATTAAATGTAGAAAATGTTTTGCTGTGTCAGATTCCATTTAATATGGATTATAATAGTTTTACTTCTCATACATAACGATATAGTTATAAATCAACCTTCAAGTTTAGTTTTAAATGTATTTGATTTTCTTTTTTGATTGCAGTGATCAGTTGGCTGAACAGGCGATTAGCAGACAATCAGTCACCTTTGCAGAGTGCGACAGTTGCAGCTCCCATAGCTGTTCCTTCTTCGATTCAGTTAACACTGCCTCGAACAAATAAACTCTTACCCAATAGGTTCGAGATCCGTACACCGGTTCAGTCTACTGTCACACAGTCCAATCCAATGTCCAATTTGCCTTTGAAGAATCCCACAATTCAAAATCCAAATATCAATCATACTGGTCGTACTATAACGCGACCTACGGGTGTTGGTATTACGGATAGTACAGTAGGTTTGGCGACATTCAATAAAACCGGCCAAATATCGTCTACAAGTACGCCAATGGATAGAATAGGTATTTCAAACAAGATGACTGGTAATGCTGCAACGACATCCACGACAGTGCCAGCCATCATAGAAAATAACAATCCTCCTCTTTCTGGAACCAGTGGCAAGACAAAAAATGCTAATGGTCTCATGCAGGGAGGACTGAGGCGGGCTGTCTCAGACAAGCCTTTATTACCTTCATCATATTTTCCTAAATCATTACATTAATTTGATGTAATGTGTTCAAGGCAATGGTCATCAGTGCAAAGTTGTAGAATGACTCGGTTTGTGTCATGGAATTTTGGAATTCGTTTAAGATATAAAAAAGATGGAAGTAAGCCAAGCTACTGTTATCCATTGAGTGTTACACAACAAAACGATAGATATGTTATAAGTTCTAAAAGAGGTCAATGAAAAATTGGTAGGTAAAATTGACTTCAGTCATTTTCTTGTGATTACTTCGTTGGAATGTACTTAGAAAGTTCTTGGCGTAATCACAATTTGCTGACAGTCAAATGGCAGATTATAAATAATTACGAGTCATTCTCAGATTGATAAGATCACAGAGTGTACCAAACTATTATTACTAACAAAAAGGAAAAGGTGATTCCTGTTTAAAGTACAAATTGACTCTTATTAAAGCACACATGACAAAATAAGTATTTCCTGTACAACTTATCTTTCTCCATTCTTATTTATGTTAACTCCGTATTACTGCACACACAACATTATTATCAAATAAGACAAAGTTTTAATGATGAGCATTGAATTATGATTCTTATACGGTCCATTTTCTCTTTATTTTGCAAAGCATTTGTATATTATTTGTGTTTGTTATAAAATTTAAAATTCCAAGGTTTCTCAATTAATCAGCAAATTATTGAAACATATGCACTAACATGCGTTTCCCTACTTATGATACTCATAACAATGTTTCGTTTATGACTTATGACACTCGTTTCATGTTCTGTCTACAGTTAATGTGTACGTCTTTGTAACGAATTAAATGTTTATTTACACCATAGTCAACCATTTCACAAACCCCAAGGCATTTCAGTGCCTGTACATTTATATACATACCTCACAGTACAGCAATAGTGTGAGACTTGTTACGATTCTCGAGTTGCTTGGAGATTAGACAATTTGAGAGCGATCAAGGAATACTGCTAGCAAAAGCAATTGAAGTGCGATGAAGATGAGTTATCGCAAAAACCCGTGTCACTTTCAGAAAGACTTGATCATCACGTTCGCTAAGTAATGGATACTGAAGTGGAAGTTAGATTGTCAATCGGAACATCTGTACTTGTCATATCCAAGAGAGGCAGATCCACTCGTTTTCGCCTGCGTTCGCACTTTGGGCAAGGCTTGCTGGCGTTTAAACATTCCATATGGAAAACAGCGTTGCAGGCACTGCACTAAAATGATTTTTTTTTTTAGTATAAATGCTAGAGAAAGACGTCCTAATAATATGTCATAATATTAAGCTGTACCTAGCTCAGTGTAATTAAATAGTTGTTCATTTCGATAATATTATTGTGTTTAAAGATTACTCATGCTGTGTCTCTTCAATTCTCTTACAACAGATGAAAAAAAGACAAAGTTTGTGTACATTCGTACATCTTTTCTGATCAATCACGTGTAGTATGCTTTCAAGAATGTTTGTATATTATAATTTTCATTATATATTAAATAATAATTAATTTCATGAAAAAATAAATGTAAACTTTGATAATCTCGAATCTGAGAAATAAATGGTAAAGATATTAAATAATAGGAAAAAGTTACTCATACCCTGTATGTTGAGTCCATGTCAAAAGGATATATAACTTTTGGATTGTTGCAGATTTCGCAAATGAAGCCTTTCTGGCTGCATAACCAACACGTCATTACGTGATCTCGAGCGAACTGTACAACTTTGTGAAGTTGTTGAGCCAAACTTCCATTAGGCACATCCAAAAGGTCCGTAAGGGAGTATTGGTGCACATGCTCGTATAAGTAGTCTTTTGGAGCAACCTTTTTTTGCAGGGATTCTATAATTGGTTCCCGGCACGTGAATAAATAAGCTCTTAATAAATTCAATTGAATTCGCAGGGACTGCAATTGTGCCATATTATCTACAGCCATGTAAATTCGTGGATTTAGGATTTTAAGGTCCAGTAAAGTGGGACAATTGGTCAAATAATCGGCAGCCTTTTGACTAACTGGATATCGTCTGAGGTCCCAATTATGAATCATTCTGGATGGTATAAGGAATTCGTCAGTTGCCATGCAACTGGAGCAGTAATAATCACCAGAGAACGAGCACACGCATGCCTTGGAAAATTTCATGCCAATAGGCTGACCGCAGCCAAGACAGCTATAATTCTGTAAATCTAAGCCTTTTTCTCTTGGAAGTCTTCCCAACTGATCCTCTAGACTCGTAGCCTAAAAATTAGATTAAAAAAATGTTTTTTCGAAAAAGGAAAAGACCGTTTGATAAATATCCTAATATCTGTGAATTAAGAAGCGTAAAATAATATATTACGATATAGAAATATCTGAGTTATTTAAATAGAAATTGTCTTTCGATACCTTGACCTCATTTGTCGGAGTATCATATTCTTTCTGTTCATTTTTCTTTGCAGGATAGTTACTGAGAAATTCATGGAGATTTGGTGTTGTTGCATATCCCGTAGCATGATAACTTTGAATTAGAGCATCATAAGTGGCTCCATCAGCCGGTGTTCTTGGACCATCTGTTCCCGAATTGCAGGATATAGCAGAAGTGGTCAAGAGAGATTCACTATCTTCAAGAGAGGTAGACCAACCTACTTTCCTGAACAAAGAGTTCCCCACAGCAGTTACATCAGAATCATTTCGTAGTTCGTCCAAAGGTCCTTCAAGGAACGTACAATCTTCAGTACCTACATCGGAATCCATATCTCTATCTGAATCCATTTGTTCTTTCCTATACATAGTTTCCTTCTGTTCCAATAAGCCCTCAACTTCTCTTTTCTTAATGGGAGAAGATTGTATAGAATGGTCTCGAGTTTGTGGGATATTTACATGAGATCTCTCTTTGGCTAGAATTATTTTAAGAGCTTCATCTTCATTTAATCGTGTAATTCGATTTAATGCCGAATGAGATGAATCAAATGAACTTATACTCCCAATAGAACTAGCTGTTTCAACTTCATCAGAGTAATTGCCATTTATTGGTTCACTATTTATTGTTTTGGCAATGTCTACAGCGCTAAATACTGGGCATGATTTCATGGGCGGAGACCACACACCAGCCATTAACAGTGGTGTACTGCTCCAAATATTTAATAGGCTTGTGTTGCATGCTAGTTCAAATTTAATATGATCTATGCTTTCGATCGAGCGCTGAGCCACGTCAACTAAATCCGGATCTCTAATAAATGCTCCTCGATCGTAGTAAGGTTTTAAGGCAGAATTATCTCTACGAATTGCAGCTAAATAGCTTGAAAGTAATCCTTCGTTCAGAGCAAGGCGGATCCAAGCACGACAGTAGCCTACCTCTGTTTTAACTTGTATCAGTTTCTGTATCTGGTCTATGATTTGTCTGTGGGAGAATACAAGTAGGGGGCCCCAAAAGCTGGGTTGAGGCATGGCATCGAAATCTGGACCACTGAGGACTTCTGTCACCCGATTTAAAAGAGAATCTTTCAAGCCATGCAGGAAAATTGCTTCCAAGACGGAACACAGGGTCATGGCTTCGTCGCAATTTCCTACTGACTGTTCTTCTGTTACCCCTGGAGCACCGAGCACTTCCATGATACTGGTGTTTAAAAGCTTCTGCAGAGACTCTCTGACCAGAGCGTTCCTCTTGTTTGAAACAGAGTGGATTGTCTTCAAAAAGGACTTCATTTTCTTTTTTCTGACGTTTCGCTGTAGCAACTTTTATGTTGTCCATTGACCACAATTCACACATATTTACGATTCTGCAGAGCAGACAGCTGAGCCAACGTTGAGGCAGGCTATGACAGGAGATGCAGATATTAACCAAATGACAAGACCGATATTGCTCGTGCAATGTCTGTTTAGCAGTAATATCTCAGTAGGTCACAAGAATGCGGAAGCAATATGATAGCATACGACAAAATTGTTTGACCTTTGACCAAATTATATACATACGTTAAGAGTGTCTCCACAATCACCAGTCATTATTTTCAGAGGATATCGGTGAGTTTAGATTTGAGAATAAGGAATTAATTCCTACATAACATAGAAAATGAATGCATGAAACACTGATTCAGGCAGCAATAAAACATCCTCTTTCCCTTTTGACTTATTCTATGTTCTTACGGGAGTGTGATTTCATCAGCGAAATCATTTTTCATGCATCTTGGTTTTTTCTCAATGAAGGCCAAATTTCTCAATGTTTCCATTGTGGATTATTAATCACGATGCCTAGGAGAAAATTAACTTCGTATAAACATCAAAAGCGCTTATGTTGAGACACCACTTCGACTTATATTTGCGATAGCAGAAAAAGTAATTTCATGACACTTCATACCTGATCAGAGATAAGTGAGAGCAGGACGAGTTGGACCCTAAGTTGGGCCGCCATTGGGGGCAAGTGCATGAGCCGCCTGCATTCTCCACCGAGGGCAGCACAGAACGGGATCGCGCTATTCACCCCGTGGGCAATTTCTCAACTCATCTTTGCTCTCTGCTTTTCTTTACCAATAACGGCGAACCTTTACCACGTGCTCGTGGTTAACCAATCACATTGTTTTGTCAATTCGCGACTTTTCAAGAAAGTAACAAACGGAACACCATTTTTCTTTTCCAAAGGAAGCATTATTCTGGTTTTTCAAAGTCACAACATTGGTGTTGTATCTGCGGTGTTTATGACCAAAAACGGAATATAATATATTTGTATCGTTCCATGTCGATTTTAGAGTAGCGCCGATTGCGCGCAATGTGATCGTAGCGTCACCTAGCATTCATTCCTTAAAGATTGCTGTTTTGCGATCATGTGAATAAAAATGGCGGACAGCGGAGATGGACCGAATAGTGCTTCGTCCAGAAAAGATAATAGAAATGCGGTTACTGACGGTCCAGTGACCGATCCAGCTTCTGGTAATAAGGTAAAAGCGTCAGCTCGTCAGTTATTATTATAAACTTCCACGAATTCTCCACATCAAATACGTGGACACTTCGAAGTCATTCAGACTGACAAACGATGCGTTTGTTGAGTCTACTCGGCCAACATCTTATTGTTTTCTTTTAACACATGATTTGTAAAATTTTTCGGGCGATCACGAGATAAGCGTCTGCGCCTTCCACGATTTTGTCAACTCGTTGACGTATGCGCATTCGATACCACGGTGTCCCAGTTTCCTTCGGTTTCCACTTTGTATCCTTGCTTACATTTCTTTGGCTACACCTCGTGACAATTCTCGAGCTACATTTTCACATTATGTAACGACTACTGGATTAATTGAAACTGGCGTCTGTGGATTGACGTTTGTTAAGCCATGGTACTTTCTGAAAGCACTATTACAAATTTGGTAGTTAATCCAAATAAGCCTCAAGGCAATTAGTATAAATGACATTAAAGCTCGAATTGTACGGTATCGGTTTAGTAAGAATTTTATGCATGCTCGAAACAAACATTCTAACGTGTAATGAATCTGGTAATTATTCTATATGATTACCAGATGCATGAAATATCCGGTAAATCTGTTTAATTTTTTGGATTCCGTTTTCAATTTTTTTTTAAAGCTAATTTTCTTTCAAGGTATCGGAAAAATGGATAGGATAGTTTGCGTCGTTCAAGGCTTTATACTTCATAAAACGATAATTATACTTTAAGAGCATTTTACCTTGGCAAACTGAAAGTACTTTTAGTACCCATAAATTGTACCTATCTGCGAAGTTATTTTAAATGGTACATACATATAATGATACATATTTTGTCTCTGATGCGATAGACTTAAGATGATTTTTCGCCTGAATGCATGAAAAAAATGTAAGGTTCGTTTCTTTGCTTCAATTTAATTTTTTTTATATACCGATCTTAGTAAAAATTCGCATTAACTGTCAATTTCTTTGGATCGTATTTAAAGAAATTAATTTGTAAAGAGTTAAACATGGTTGAATCAAAAGTCATCCAGGGTGAGATGAAAGGATTCGAAACGTTATAATTATTTAAACTATATGTAGCAAATATGAAGCAATTTATTACTTTCATTATAACTCGGATATAAAATTGTCCGATTTGGTGGAAGTAATACAGTATTCCACACAGAAATTTATAACATAACGTGTATTTTAAAACAGACATTATTCAATCTGTGAACATAGTACTCAATAGTTTTTTGAAAACATTATAATGCTATTGTATAAAAATTGAGTGCTTGTAATATTGAACCCTGATTTTTTGATTGGCATAAATCTTGTTTGTTTAATGAAAGGGATGGTCAGAAGACGGAGTGAAGTGCATGCCTCGATATGATGGGATGGTGGTTACGGTTTGAAGCGCTTATATTATTTAACATATAGAGCATTTTCATGCATTAGCTATAAGTTATTTACTGATCACTTAAACATTGTACGCATACGACCCTAGGCATAGTGCACAGGCCTCTCATCGCCTGCACCACATAATTCTCGTCATGTGAGTGTCAGGAAATGTAATTTTATATACAGGATAAAATCTGAGAATCTTACTAATAGGATGTTGAAATGAATCAGATATTAATTAATTTATCGTTTAAGGTAATGCGAAAGGTGGCTTTGATCGATCAGTTGCATCAATTTTCAGTTCAAAATTTGTTTCAGTAATGAAAGTATGCAAAGACTAGTAAGTAAAATAGATTTTATTAAATAAGAAAAAAAAATGAACCATTGGAATACAAGATAAATGATTGAAAACAGTGAAACGGAAAACAATGAACGATCCAAGTTTTAAAAGGCTCTTCTCTTTCACAGGTGTCTGGTTCTATGAATTTAAAATAGTACAGTCGATGACGTTTACCAATAGTAGCAGATGCAATGTGGTTCTCTCTCATAAGAGCTGTTACTTTGTTTAACAAGTGTAACTGCCTGTTCTCTATAAACTTCTTATATAAGTTCTGCCAGAGCTAGCAGAAGAGTTAACGTAATTGTCGGATTGTTAATTGGGTTAGGACTTTTAATTCGCTTTGTTTAATAAGCCTCTCAGGAAGTTCCTTACATGAATGTGGTTCGTACTGTAAAGACATACTGTGTTGAATCATGAAATGGTGGTTATTGTGATTTCAGAACCTAGAGGCATCAAATAATGCCTTTCACGGTCAGAGAACAAAATTAGTAAGTAAGACTATTTGCGTAAGAATCACAAATACCTTGTCATCTATCCTGCCGTAAATGTGCTTTGCCCTATCATGATTCGCATCTTCCCTTCAGCTTTGTCCAGCATCGATAGAACTATAGTTACTGCACACATGCTTACCTTGTAATGATTTCATTTTGATGTTCAGTTAGCACAGAATAACAAGGAGACGATGTAACTCGACGTTCGGTTGGCATCCTATGGAACGTCTGCATAATAAATGAAATTTCAAATTTTACAAAGGTTCTTTCGATAAGAATGTCACTTTATGCAAATATATACTAGTTTTTAAGGATATTCTAAGAGAACTTAAAATCTTAAGAGAATCTTGTCGATGCGATAGCTATTTCCATTGTCCATGTTAGTCTGTGCACATCCATCGACGCATTGAATAGCTTCATCTGCATTATTTTATTACTGGCTTAAATATGATTTACGGCATTTTCTGGTAGAAGGTAGTATTAATATTTGTTCGAAGACGGTATTCTGATTTATTAATGTTTTTAGGATTCCAAATCTGGAGCTTTGAAGAAGGCCAGCCGGTACCGTAGCCGTTCCCTGTCTGCTAGTAGCACCGACAGCTACAGTTCTGGTATGAGTAGGTTGATCTTTGATGTGGTTTATCTTATTTATTAGTCCCATTAAACATATGGTAATTGATTAAGGCAATGTGAATCATGTGAAAATCTTAAATTGATCAATACAAATGGCAGAAAAGATATGTTTTATTAGATAATTTGAAATAAATTGGAACGATATATATATATAAATTTTGTCACACCGAGCTAATCTTTTGATATTCTTCCACATAAGGAATACATTATTCAACAGAATAAAGTTCTGTACTAAAATTGTAAATTTTTCACAACAGTTTTGGAATACAGTACGTGTTTGTTATGTGTAAATATCAATCGGTAAAAACCATGTTCACAATGCCTTATTAATAATTTGAAAATATTGCTTTACTGACTGATTTCTGGAAATTTTTTGTTTTACTCAACATTCCGCATATAAGTCTACTTGAAATGTTAACGTTTATAATTTTTCTTCTGCCTAAATGTTCCGCATTGATGAGGATAATTGGTTTATAAGTATTTGCGTTCTAATGTGGTGTTGAATATTGAAATAGTACAGCGTCATACGCAATTATATGAATTGTTGAAATATATCCGATTTATGAAAATCGGTCAGTAAAGAAATATCTTCCCAACGACATAATGTTTAGTCTGTCAGTAATCAGTTAATGTTGTGCATGTGACTGTTACTCATGATTTTGCCACATACAAATGAGGAATGGGGATAGGATAAAATTAAAGAGAAAGATTGTACTTTGATTACACTATTACATGTACGACGTATACCTCAATCTCCAGACTTATGTGAAGACTAATGCAAAACAAATTTCAATTTTGAAAAGTGTACTCACGATGTTTGATGTTTTCATCCCTCAAATTGCTTGGAATGAGTCAGTGTTTTTTGTTTCAAAGGAAGTAGCGTTCGTACATTTTGTTTTGTACATGCTTTTGTACTCACAATTACACCCGTCCCTCAATTTATGCGGAGTAGCCGTTTGAATTCGCTTTACGCTAATGAAAATTGCATAAATCAAGTCTGACAGTACAAAAGAAAAAATATTAGAAATAAAAGCTTTTACATATACGTTTTAGAAATATATATTTATTTCAAATGGCTTAACAAAGAAAAAATCATTGCCGAATAAGTTACTTTATACACCCGTTATTTTTAAGGTGATATGACAGGGTCATTCTATATACATAATGTTACTACATAAAAACTACTGCGTAAATTGTATTATAATTTACCGCGTAAAAAAAAAAGTGCGCGTAAATTGAGGGAGGATGTAATCTAGATTTAGCTGCGCGTATATCATGAAGAAATTGAAAACCACTAAAAATGACAAAGTGGGAATCTATTAATGACGATTGGCTAACTTTTAAACGAATTACTCACGGCCAGTGAGCCCTAGGATCACCATAGGCAAGGCTAATCGACATCTTATTGTGGTACTAATGTTGCACGTTTTCTGGCGTTCGGTTCTACCTTAGCGTCTTATACAGGAAGTTCATCCGACGAAGACGATGTGTCCCCTCGTGAGAAAATTCAGAAGACGGAGAAAGGCTTTACCGACTTCTGCGTACGGAATATCAATCAGCATGCCTTTGGTCGACGAGAAATTGAGATCGCCGAACAAGAAATGCCTGGGATCATGGCCCTACGAAAACGAGCTAGTGACGATAAAGTAATTAATTTTCGGTTCTTTGTGTCATTGTTTCGTCATTTTGTACTTAACCATGTAAATGTATTTAACAGCCGTTGAAGAATGCTAAAATCGTTGGATGTACTCACATCAATGCCCAGACGGCAGTTCTTATCGAAACCCTGGTAGAGCTTGGAGCTCAAGTCAGATGGGCTGCGTGCAATATCTATTCTACCCAAAATGAGGTGGCCGCTGCTTTGGCCCATGCCGGATATCCAGTGTTTGCATGGCGTGGAGAGACCGAGGAAGATTTTTGGTGGTGCATTGATAAGTGCCTAGCGGCAGAGAATTGGCAACCTAATATGATCCTGGATGATGGAGGAGATGCAACTCATGTTATGTTGAAAAAGTATAATGCCATGTTTAAAATGATTCAAGGTGAGTAGCTAGGGGTTGGATTGTATGAGTCTACGATTAAGGCGAAACGGAACTCCCCACAAATCAGTCGATTCGAATAAGACACATATTTCAATCGATATACAATTATTGAAGGCTCTGATATGAGACACGAAAGTGTTAGGACTGTTGTACAACAATTTAGAACACTCTAGTAATCGAGAAACGAGAAATTCGAACGGGATAAAGGCAAAAAAAAGTGTCACGCGCTTCTGTGCTAGAATGACGACATCGCGAGGGCTTGGAGACAACATTTATATATATACTGACAAAAATTACCTTCAAGTATCTAATATAAAAATTTGATTCTGCAGGAATTGTAGAAGAAA
The DNA here is from genome assembly GCF_000612105.2 of Orussus abietinus. Taxonomy (NCBI): domain Eukaryota; kingdom Metazoa; phylum Arthropoda; class Insecta; order Hymenoptera; family Orussidae; genus Orussus; species Orussus abietinus. The sequence goes on from NW_019394303.1 coordinate 172,827, forward strand.
GCGTAACAGGTGTGCACAGGTTATACCAATTGTCAAAAGCTGGCAAGCTCTCTGTACCTGCCATGAACGTAAACGACAGCGTGACAAAGAATAAATATGACAATCTCTACAGCTGTCGTGAAACCATTATTGATAGGTATATGCAGAGATACTAAGATGATTTACATATAACATTAACATTATTAATTACAATTTCTTATTAATGTTTGATCACATCGACAGTTTAAAGAGGTGTACCGATATGATGTTTGGTGGGAAGCAAGTGGTTATTTGCGGTTACGGAGAGGTCGGAAAGGGATGCTGCCAAACGCTCAAAGGTTTAGGTTGTGTCGTCTATATTACAGAAATCGACCCAATTTGTGCGCTACAGGCAAGGTAAATTCTCTGATCTTTTAGTATGCTTGTGTAATAATCACCTTTTATAGAGAACCCTTATTACCGTTTACATGTGCGCTAAAAGACATTTATAACCCAGGAGGATACATGTATCATGCATCTGCGGTATCGTTCATATCGGAAACGTAATTTACTGTTCTTTTACGATTTTATACAGTAAAGCGGCTTTAAAGTGTGAAATGTTGCCGAGGTTGGTGAAAGGAAACTTGATCCATCGTTTATTATGAATCTGATAGTATTATAAACTTCTCATATCGGTAAACATCAGTGATGGCAAAGATGGCAACGTTAGAAGTTTTCTATGCATTTTCCTAAATTTGTTCCATTAACTTTATTATCGGAGATGCCTTAATCTTTTCAGCATGGACGGCTTCAGGGTGATGAAGTTAAACGAAGTCATTAGAAACGTTGACATCGTTATCACTGCTACAGGAAACAAAAACGTAGTTACGCGCGAACACATGGATAAGATGAAGAGCGGCTGCGTCGTGTGCAACATGGGTCACAGTAATACTGAAATAGATATTGTATGCTATGTTTTCCACTTGTTTTTAGCTTTTGTATCCGAAATATGAAATAATCATAGCCAGAACTCATCGATTTCGCTTAACAGAATAGCCTACGTACTCCAGACCTGACATGGGAAAAGGTCAGATCGCAGGTGGATCATGTGATCTGGCCCGATGGCAAAAGAATCGTCCTTCTGGCCGAAGGTAGATTGGTCAATCTCTCCTGCTCCAGCATCCCGTCTTTTGTCGTTTCGATCACGGCTGCGACACAAGCTTTGGCACTTATTGAACTTTTCAATGCTCCTCCAGGACGATACAAAAGCGACGTTTATTTATTGCCTAAAAGAATGGGTACGTTTCTGCGTAGTGGTATTCAAATTCTATCCGAGAGAAAGTAGTGAAGTTGTTCTATTTAAAGGAAGATTTTTAAAGACTTAGAATTGAAAATGAAGAATTTTATCGACATCGATTCAATTTCTCAGCGTCTTTTATATCACCTTAAAGAAGCAATCTCTCGACCTTTACATGGTATTCATTAGTCGTTGATATAGAATAATTGTCAAAAAATTGGTTGTGACTGCTTTCTATACAAGAATGTACAACGATTATATGTTATGTCCATTTTGATAATGTATCTTTTTTTATCTAGATGAATATGTAGCATCGTTACACTTGCCTACCTTCGACGCTCATTTGACGGAACTCACGGACGAACAGGCGAAATATATGGGTCTTAATAAAGCAGGACCTTTTAAGCCCAGTTACTATCGGTGAGTACATCAATACAGAAACGGTATATTAGCTGAACTGATTATCAGAATAATACCTTTTTGCGTTTTCATCCTGTTCCTGCATTTTTAAAAATCGTGGATTAAATTTACATCAATCACGATTTCTAACTATTAGACCAGAACATCAGAAACGGTGAAACTTGATATTTTTTTCTCTAGATTTTTTGTTTTAATTATCTTAATACTATATTATTAATAAATACTATAATATTTTTTTCCAGCTATTGAACGGGACGAGACTGTGATTGGGATGTTAAACGTACGGTAGAGACGACACTCCAAGTATTAGACTTGCAAGTATTACCGTGTACATACATACGCAGCCGTCATTTTGGTCGGCTGATTGTGTCTTTAGTAAAACTGCAAAACTGGCGCCGTTTACAGTGATATCCACGTTCATCACGTATACAATGCAACGGCATTTTTGAGACGAGTCATGAGTTAGAATCAGGGACTATAGTACGATGTTAAACGGATCGATTACTTTATAATAGAATTAAGATCAGGCGAAATATCAGATCTAAAATGAAACCTCATTGAGTAGAACAGCGAAAAAGAATTCATATCGTTTCAGAGTTCGACACCAACGTGAGATCTAGTTTCGCACGATCGTTACCGAATCCTATACATTTTAAAGTCAAGAATGTTTTACTTCCGACGATCCTTTTCTGGGGATCGTGGTACTATTCGTATCATAAAATGGTACAATTAACAACACAGCGGTCTTGTCTAACCACTTCGCTACATTCTTTTTCTTAAATTTAAATTTTTCGAGCATACCAAACTTTTGATTCAACTAATATATATATTTTTTTTCCCCCCAACTATTGACGTAGCTCAGTTATAGATAACTCTCTAAGAGAGTGTACGCGCCCTTACAAACTTCTAGTTTCACTAACAATCAGTTATAAATGTTTTGTAGGATAATTAGGAAATCTTTTTCTTTTTTCTCTTAATGTACTTGCAGTTTCAGTACCTTCGTACATAGTGAGAAATAAGATTCAATTAACATTTGTCCTGGTTATTTGAAAATGTTATTATAGTGAATTTGTCGTACTTAGAATTGTACGCTACTTAAACTACTTTAAGTAAGAGCTATATTCTACCTCCTGTTGTATACTAACAACATTGTACAGGGGTATGCCATGTGCTAACCAAATGTTTTAAATATAGTCAACGGATTCGAATAGTTACTTTGGTAACAAACGAAGAAAAATAATGTGTCTTTACTATTTGAACTTTTTGTTATCGAATCGTTTTAAATTTCACCGCTCAAATGTTTGGGTGGTTGACACAATTTTAATGACACAATGCGAAGGTGCTGAATAATTAAGCTAGTACTTCAGTTGCAAAAATATCGAAGGCCCTAGTGACCGCGAGTCGGCCATTTTTAATTTAAGACATAAAAGGCGAGGTGCTAGTTTTTGTTGGAAAATGTCATTTGATTAGAAAAATACTGGATGGGAATTTCGTGCGATTTTCTCGCCTCTGATAACAATTAAGAATGGCCGATTCACGATAACTAGGGCCTTATGGCTGTCACTTTTAATAGGTACTGCACGAAGCAGAATTTAACAGCATTATTGGTCCGATATTATATTCTTCTAGTTATACCGTTTTATGAATTGACCCATTTATAACGTAATCCATTTAAGGTGATATGAAAGGGTCATTATATACATATAAAACGTCAAAATATTTATAAAACATTTCTCCAAACTGGGTGCATCTAATTATTTGAAACTTCAACACATGATTATGGAAGTTCTAAGGAAGAACCTGGTGCTTATGAAATGTCATTAAAAAAAATATATATGTATGCTTGGTCTTAATCTGGGGTAACATTTTTTTTTATAAAAAATGAAATTTTATGAGCAGCACGTTCCTTAGGGTCCCCATAGTCAAATGCTGAAGTTTTCATCAATTCTGTACATCCAGTTTGGAGAAAAGTTTTATAAATATTTTGACGTTTTATATACATTTATATAGAATCACCTTTCATATCGCTTTAAATAGATATTTAGTGTAAATTGTACGCTTTAATGCGTCGTATCTAATGTACATAATGCGTTATATTTAAACAAGCTCATCATATCTTATGATCAGTATAACAGTTCTAAGGGGAAGATAGCACAATATTAGGATAATCGATTTGTATTTGGACATTATGGATAAATCGATAGTGTTGTCCTGCTAACATTGCCACACTAAACAACCCGTAAATCCCCACGAATAGATAACTATTATTTTAGTTGACATTTCTTTCGAGAAATGAAGCCGTGAAATCGCCTTAAGTGTCGGATGTGGTATACGTGAATTATTTTTCACTTATTTCACTGATCTATATATTAACTGGAAAGCTTATACCTGTTTGCTCTATACGCATAGGACTTCGACGACTGTAAGGCACCCCAGCGCCAACTACACATGGCTAGCGATACTAAACAAGTAACGTGTGCGCATGTGCAAAACTTTTGAACCATTAATCCCGACAATTTACGGTTGAATAACGCGTTGTTTCGACGTATGCACGAATACTGCGAAATTAGTTCATGTGGCTATAACCAGAGGGCCGTAGTCGCTTCAAAACGTACCGCTTTTTTTTGTAGGATATCAGCTATCCAGTTAGTGTATAGATCAATGACTTATTCAGATTTGAGAGAAACAATAGTAGTGAGTACTTCAGCTTTGTACCTACAAAAATTACGCCGACGTGTAAATGAGGAAAAAGTCGTTGTCGACGTGCCAGAAATTAACTGTGACCAAAAAAGTTTTTTGAAACAAGGGATATTAAGGCATTCCTATTTTTCTTCGTGCAATGGCCTAATACATTTTAAGCTGAGGTGCACGTAAAAATGTTTTTTATCACACCCAAGTCAATGATTCACTTTGCGACGATGTTGTCCGGCCACAAGTGGAATTTTGAAGGTTCCAATGTTTGTATTACATTTAGATATTTATATCGATACGAGAGGCTTTGCTGCTTCAAACGACACATAGAAGTTAAAAGTTAATATATTTTTTAACTTCTGCGTTTTTAAGCAAAAATTTACCTAGGGAAATTCCTTGTATTTAGGCGAGGAAGAATGTCCTTTGTACCATAGAAAAAGTTAGGAAATAGCAAAACTGCTTGATGCTGAACTGAACCAACATTTGGTAGTACGTTAAATAATGTTCGTAATGATTTCATGCAAAGCAGCCCACTGCTGCGGTATGGTATTGTCAAATTTAATTTATTCAAAACGGAGAATTCTACTATTGCAAATAAGTTACGCATCTGGACTAAGCAGTTTTGTTTGAATGCCTTAGAAATTTGTTTGAAGAGTGCAATCATTTAATAAAGTTTCAATGCGCTCCACATGAAACACTTAGTCGATGAATATTTAGATCGGTATGTAATTTCAGTAGATTACTTTTATTCCCACGCAATGTTTTCAGCAAGGCAAACCAATCTTTGTGAGGATTCGTTTTAGAATGTTATTGGCATTGAGATCATGTTCTATGGCAATCGGTAAGATGTACGGTGTGTATATACAGTAACGGACAAAATTATGAAAACTTTTCATTACGTTTGTAACAGTTTAAAGAAAAGACTTTGGTTTATGTTACCTTTAATCAGATACAGAAAGTACATTGTCGAGAGATGGGAAACACCCTGAATACCGTAATTTCTACCGTAAAAATTAAAGGTTTTCATATTTTTTGTCGCTTGGATGTGCAATTTTCATTTCCTGGAATGAATACGTCCTCGATGATTCAAGAGCTACTCGAACACTAATTATGGAATTGAATACTCGCTTAAGTCTATCGGGAATTGCCCGTAAGAACCGTATGTACGATTATGTATGATGTGGTGGTTATAACAATTTTTAAAGCAGGCCCTGACTGTTTTAGACAGTTTCCGTTGTATGGAAAATAATGTTACAGTTTTAGACCTGTTGGAGGCCATGCTTCGAATAAACGCATACTTATATTATCAAAGATGTTTTATATTTTTCATTGTACTGTTATGCTTTTTAAAGTTAAAGTGGGATTAATTCGATAGGTCTGAACCTATACCATTATTTTATTTTCGAGAACAATTATTATAGTCAGGTCCGGTAGGAAATGGTTACGTATTGCCTTCTGTCGATGTTTTTAAATTAGAGTGAATAACCTCGATCCCAACGGGTTAATAGCTAGTTAAACCTAACATTTGGCTATTTGAATTTTTTTTTTTCAGTCTTTCAACCAAAGGACGGGGAATCCGAGAAAAAGAACAATAACTAGTCGAAGACTCGTTGACGCACTACGTTGAAAAGATGAAGGCCTGGTCTACAATTGCGCGTCTAGACTTTGTCTATGAAATATGAACGAATCTTCCTGAGAAAAAAATATGAACAATTCCTGAAAAATGGGTGACAATGCGTTTTTCAGGAATTTGGAAAGAAAGAAATGTGAAGGCAGGTCTCAATCGTGGAACCATACAAGGTTTAACCATTTTAACCAGCTGTACATGTGTAGGAGTATTATTGGTTGTTTCCATTGAAATTTTAAGGCGATATGAAAGAGTTTTATATTTATAACACTTTTCTCCAAACTGGGTGCACCGAATCACTTGGAACTTCAACAAGTGATTGTGAAGGTCCTAAGGAAGAATACAGTGCTTTGAGCTAAATGAACAAATTCTTTATCAAAAATGAAATTTCATGAGCAGCATGCTCTTCTTTAGGGTCTCCATAATCACATGCTGAAGTTTCCATCGACTCGGTACATCCAGTTTGGAGAAAAGTTATATAAATATTTTCTTACATACATATAAAATGACTCTTTCATATCACCTTGAAAGTGGAAGTATATTTTTACCGTTGAATGGCTGTCTATATCTTTCAAATGTCTAGTAATGGCATTTCAGAAATAGTAAATAACTCGGAGCATTTGCCGTTGAATCTTTCCCACGGCATATCTTCATTTAGCATATCTTCGTTTTAAAGATAGTATAGTTGTTTTGTTCCACTGATTACAAAGGAGAATCTTTGCACCAAAAATATGAATCTTCCAGTATTGTTGCTTAAAGTAGTTTCTTCGTACCGAAGAAAGTATCGAGATTGAAGATCCAAGCGAAAACTGACCTTGATTACCGAGAAATGTGTGCGATTACAGTTTCTATATTTGCGCCTTTGTTTTACCTTCCAACGTTTCACTTTTTTCGAACGACATGATAGATCCATAGGCCTAAGATATGTATCGTTTAATCGAGAGGGTATAAACCTCGCTGAGTTAGTCCACGTGTATGTAAATTGTAAACCTTAAGACAGGATTAAAAAAAAAAAAAAACAGCTACATCAATCTGTATTAGAGGCCATCGTTGGTGGAAAACGAAGGTAATCAGGAAAATTTATCGTCAAATGAGGTAATGCCATCGAAGTAGTTTAAGGGGAGCTCAGTACTAATTCCGTGCGTTAATTTCCTATAAAATTGTAATACATGCTTTTGCATGTAGCACTCGTTTGTTGAACACCGAAGAAGTGCATTCACGTTACGATATTACGCTTTGTGTACTTGCACTGTATGTTCCTCGCAATACCGTCATATTCTATATTTTACTACTTCTACATTAACATCTTGCCATTTTAATTAAATTAGTTAATCAGAATCAACATAATTTACTGTTAAAGTACCACAGGCTACTTTCGTCCGAGCAATTTACATTATAATATACATTATTCAGTCTAAGTAGATTGTCGTGGATAACAATGTCTCGTTCCAGCTTGAAATATAAGAAAGATTTTTCTTTTTTTCATTGATGTTAATGCACGCACAAAAATGTGCGATATTAAGTCGATACGAAGTCAATATGAAATAAATCTGTCTATCTGGGTATAAAGTAGGAAAATAACATTTTCTTTTTCCGACGTGTAGCCCACTATTACGATGTCAACTACCACAGTCGTAACAATTCGCGTGGAATTATTATTGAGCTCCCGTGGAGAGATCGTTGAGAAAAAATACTACATTTAATGAAAATGTGTCTACTATGAACTTAGAGCTTTTCACGTCGAGGGAATCGAAACGTTCAGTTCTGTACGCTGGAGAGAAGCCGTTAGATATGATTCCATTAAAGCATCGTTAGTAGTATTTTTGTAAAGTAAGCGTTATAATAAATACGTTGATTTACCAACAGTCTTTTGCGAATCGGACATGAAAATACCCTGAACCGATTTCAAATGAACTAATTTTCTTTATGCTCGTTTCATCGTGTTTAATATTCGTGGCCTATTCGCGCGAATTCGTATGCTTCCACCTCCGGATGTTCACTTAAAAAATAGAGAAATATCGCTGAAAGGCAAATTGATTCCGATCGCACAACTCGTTGCCCCTTATCACGTGGAACGCAGAGCGAGGGATGTCGAAGATTTTTTTTATTTAACTTTCAGACAATAGTTTCCTCGCCATTGGCCTCGTTCAACGTGTTAACGGAGCAACCAATTGCCAACTCGAAAATGGATATCGGGCAACCAGTCGAGTGACTCGTTTTATTGACACCTCAGAGTATGACAGAATGTTATATCAGGGCGCGCTCGTCCCGAGACGTGATAAATAAATAATAATGTGAAGCGAAAAAAAGTAGTAAAAATATATTTTACAATACTCTGTACACAAGGTCTAATTTAGAGATTAGTTTCCGTATTAGCGGTGCTGGTCGTTTGCGGCTCGGGATCGTTCCTTCTTTTTTTCCTTTTTCCCCCAATTTTCGGGGACAAAATGGGCATCGCGGATTTTCCAAAGTTCGCTCCGATGACGACGAGGCTGTTCGCGGTGGAAGGAAAAGAAGGGAAACCAAGGGAAATTCGTTATTTTCTGCGAGGTGCCGAATTTCCTCGCGAAAATCGGCGACCATCGTCGGCTTGGTTCCCGATTTATTCGTTCCTCGCAGACCGTCCGACGCCGCGAAACGGCGCACCGTCTAAATATTTCAAATGTAAAAGAAATCGCTCATAATATAGATATTTATATATATATGTATATATGTATAATATATGTACATTATTAGTTCCGTCGAGGGGTCATTGCACTAAGATTGCGCTGGAGGAATCAAACGACGCGCCTGCGAAGCGTTAATTCACGCATGCCAAATTTTGACAGATCAAACGTACTTGCTGTCACTTTTTGACACGATGACCCTTTAGTTCTGACTGTCAAAGTTTTACGAGAACTGTACGGCCGCATATCGCTGCTATTTTCGATTTTAATAACCTTAGTTTATTTCAGCGCGCCGATAATCGATTTTGAATTCACGGAGATCGATCAGCTTAGGCCGTAACGTTAAAAAGAAAAAAGAATAATTCAATTGGCCGGATTGTTTAAAGGATTAGTAGGTTGTAAAATGCCTTTTTAATCAGCCGGCTTAAAAAGGAGCGAGAGATATAGGAAATATTTCCTTACGGGGCCGTTTTATTTTGCGTTTAATGCAGAATTTAAGAGAGGGCAAAACTTCAAAGCGTTTCAAAATGGCGGACTCGTGGAAGCTGAGTATTTCTTTTTTTTTTTTTCATGTACACGAGAACGCAATTCTGATACAAAAAGTTAAAGTAGTTTTGAAAAGTAGAAAAGGTTATTTAAGAAATGATGGTACGGATTCTTGGCGAAAATTCTTCGTTCAGAAAATATCCACGATTAAAGTACAAAAAGCAATGAAATTCTGTTTGACTTATTTATTAGAAACGTTCTTGCCATAAATTCTTTGTAACGATCTAGTACAACGACCCCGTAAGTAAATATTTCCTATACCTTTTCATTTTCTTTTGAATTCGATCCGATTAAGACGCATTTTACAATAGTAACTCTTTTAAGTAGGCCCATTTGGTTTCATAAAAATCCCGTTATTTCTACGGTGCTCAGTCGTTTTTCGCAGAATTCTATCGATATCCTTTCGACGTCAATATAATCGCGACATAGGGTCGTATATTCATCTCCAAATTTGCACGATTTCAGCTTCGTGAAAAAACGGAGTCACGCGTGGAAGTACATTTTGAAGAATTCAAAAGTCTCCTTCGACCGTGACTCGAATTGTCTCGCTTTGAACGTCCTTTCGCTCGAAAAAGCTCGACAGGATCGCACGATCTTTTAACGTACAATTTCAAAATGGAGGTTCATGAATATTCCCGGAATTTGCCATTTTTGCCCCGAATTTGAGACACGTATAATATTTCCCATTTCAAGCATTTAAGGGGCAAACGTTCCGTCGAGTGAGAGACACGAAAGACAGCAAAAAACGAGACAGAGTTCCGTAAGAGCCGCAACGTCCTCGACATGAAACGGAAATCTACACGAAACACTCGAAACGTTTATCAGGACGTTTCACATAGAACGTTTCTCATTAAACGCGCAAGTTCAGTCCAAAATGTCTCGACCCTGTGTTGGGTTAACACTTTTCCAGTGACGACCTTACGATTTACGGTAAGCGTAAAATTAGCGCAAGATGAATTTCTTTCATCCGACAATGGCAACAATCAATGAAACCTTTCGCAAAAAGGTTTTCGATAAATCGGCCGGAGGAATCAATCGCTACGTAGAATCGATCCTAAGGCTGTTTGCCCACGCATCGGAAAAACCGGCGCCGGCGTTTTTCCCGGGTGTAATGCAAATAAATTGGAGTTTGCACACGTAATCAGGCAATCTCCGGTCCGGCACGGTCGCCGGTCCGGCGATCGATAATCCCAAAATATAAATTTCATTTTTCAGATTTTGCCCAACTTGTTCGTCATTTTTGCCACTGTGCGACATTAAACTCGGTAAGTCGGATGCCGGACCAGCGATCAATTTGCCGATTCTAATGTAATCTCACGTGAAATGATAATCAGAGCTGACACCAACTCCGATTTTGCCGGTGCATATGAAAATGATCATATCCGGTGCGTATGCAAACGACCTAAGGTCTCTCCCCGTGGACACGAAAGAAAAAAAGAAAAGAAGAAAAAAAAAAGAAGAAATTTGAGAGTTTCGGCAAGTCTGGCGACTTCAACGCTGAGATCGTGTCGAGCCCCCCTTAAGGGGATGTGAAAGTGGCATCCGAAAAGTCAATCGTTCATGAGACTTTCTCCGAATTTAGTGCACCGAATCGTTTCAAACTTTACAACGCGAATGTGGAGGCCCTAAGGTAGGTCCTGAAACTCATAAAATTTCATTTTTTATAAATAATTTTGAAAACATCTATAAACAAATTTTGTAAAAATTGAAATTTTATGGGCGTCGGGACCTTCTTCATAGCTTCCACATTCACATTGTCAAGTTTGAAACGATTCGGTACACTCAGTCCGGTGAAAAGTTTCATAAACGAGACATCTTCGCGGCACTTTCACATCACCTTAAGGTGGCGTGGAGATCCCCTACTCTAAATTCTGGACCACCCCGGATAATAATTCGCTACTTAACGCAAATCATACAAGATTCGTTTGGTTACGCGATTCAAAGGAAACGGAAAGGCGAGGGAAGTGAACGGGAATGGAAACGAAAAGGGGAAACCGAAGAACGCAAATATTAGAGCCGGTGGACGTCTGCCGTCTCCGATAGGCAAATTAGTCGACAAAGTTGTGTTCTCGCGCGCATATGTGTGTGTGTATGTGTGTGTGTACTTACTGCATAGAAATACGCCTTATCTAACATGTCATAATTCACGTAATTAATCGACGATACTACTCGATGCTCGGATATAATAGACTTCTCATCTGGTATTTAAAATTTAACCTAACGCCTACTTCTCTCATCTCGTGTGATAAAGTATTTCTTTCTCGTTTATAAATATATATAACAAAAATAGATAATAATAGGCCTATGTACATTGGAGATATGTAAAATCTAAAAATCGGATGCAAGTGACTTAAAGTAATTGTCTACCGCTGCGAAGCCTGTGCCGCGAAGAAATGCTTTTCTATTACGTACTCCTTCGTGCTTAATCCTCGCTAATACCGAGTTAAGGTGACGCACATACTATTTAATGTATTTGGCGCGAAACGCTACAGTTTCCTTACGTGAAGTTACGGCAAAGAGGTCTCTCGTTTATGAAACTTTTCTCCAAACTGGGTGTACCGAATCGTTTCAAACTTTACAACGTGAATATGGAGTCTATAAGAAAGACCCGGACTCCTATAAAATTTCAATTTTTTAGAATTTTATTCACTATTATTTTCAAAATTGTTTATAAAAAATGAAATTTCATGGGGGTCAAAACCTTCCTTATAGCCTCCATGTTCACGTTGTAAATTTTGAAACCACTCGCTACACCCAGTTTGTAAAAAAGCTTCATAAACGATCGAGCTTTCAGATGCCACTTTCACACCCCCTTAAGAAAATATCGTTCGTAAAAGTATTCTCCGAATTGTATGTACCAATTCGTTTCAAATCGTCCCACACGAATAAGGAGACCCTAAGGTAGGTCCTAAAACTCGGGAAATTTAATTTTCGATAAAAAATGTTGAAAGTAGCCATTTAAATTGACACTTAATGGGCGTCAGGATCTTCCTTATAGCCTCTATGTTAACATTGTAAGGTTTAAAACGATTCGGAAAAAAAGTTTCATGAAAAAGATCCACTATGCCACTTTCACACACCCTTAAGGACAGTCTCGCCTTTTCGCTTTCGTTATGGCATCTCGATTTAAGCAAAGGGGAGCTTATCTCGAAGGTACTTTCAGTCGACGCGAACGTGTCTCGCTTTCTGGACTTTCTTAAGTTCCTTCGCCGCTTAATTACCAGTTTCTCCCCCGTGGCCACAAAGACGGCGAATTTCTATTTTACGTATTTCAAAAAAAAAAAAAAAAAGAAGAAAAGACACTTTGGAAACGCTAGGTCCCCTTAGAAAACTTCTGACGACGGGTCTCCCCTCAGCACAGACTTTTCAATGTCGTAAAAACTACATAGCGCTTGCGTGTTACGAGTAATACGTTAAATATTGACGCCTTTCTCTCGCAATAATAATAACAATAGTTGTAGCAGTAGGAGTAAATATTAATAATATACGAGTACTTATAAGCTCGCTTTCGAATAAGAGTCGTACAGAGACCCGAGAGACCCACAATTACTCGGTGCGAAGTGTGGACTGATAAAAATGCCCATGTCAATTTACATACTCAATGATTGATTATTTCGACGCCACGATAAATCGCAGTCAAATTACATTGCCTCTGTAATATCACATTCGGCATCTAAGTTAAGTTAATGATCATTATAATGTAATATTACATCGAATTCGAGGAGAGATGCGCTAATGCGGTAAATATACAATGTTACGTGTATTTATACATTTACGCTTTTTCTATGTAAACCTTCATGAGGTATGCAGAGATGTATGTAAATTTCCATCGATTTTTATCAGGCCGCGTTATACTTCGTCGGTCCAAACGTTTATTTAATTCACTCGTTACTTGCAAGGCATACGCTCGAATAATGAAACCTTCAGCTTCGACAATCAATAACCGTTTGTTCATTACTCCGCCGGGAATAGTATAGTTTAGACCTACGAAATAGCCAAACTGCAAAAGCTCCAGGCCTTCTTCAGCATTCTTAATTACCCTACGTCCTTTGACGTCGCTTTACGTCAAAATCGAATAATTACACATTTTTTTTTTCCAAAAAGAAATTTGTTCGTGTCACGTATCGTTTCTATACTTACAGCTATATGTATACGTATAGGTATATGTAAACTTATTCCTATCGACGGATTTTAAGTCACACAGCATATTTTCCTAGTTGATCAATTGTACGTATCGAGTTCACGAGATTGTCAAAATATAATCGCCCGTGGAAATGAAAATTGATACTTTGAAAGTAAGCTCCTCAATTTCGGCCGTTCGTTGATTAGCGCGATAGAATGTTTTTTTTTTTTTTTTTTTTTCTAAAATTTGACAAGACGTTTCGGTGGATCGTTTCCTGCCGAGGTTTGATTGTATTATAGCATTATATAGGTAAATAGAAACAATTGTATAGTTTTACTCGGGGGAGTATTCATTCAGGAAATCATGGATATTAACGCTCGAGATTATGTGGAAATCGGCTGGAAATCGCGAGCAAAAGTCACTGGAAATCTTTGGAAATTACTGAAATACTGTCACGATTCTAAAGTCAAATGTCACTTCTTACCGAATCGCATTGTTATTTATCATATGAAATCAAAAGCAATCGGCTCTTAAAGAAGGAAATTGTTTTAACTGATCTCCACGAGGGGGTGTTCATTCAAGAAATCATGGATTTTAACGCTAAAAATTATGTGGAAATTGTTGGAATTTACCGAAATAAATTGCGATTCATTTGCTCTTGTAAAAAGTCTGAATGTAAAATTTAAGCAGCAGTACAGCGATTCCATTAGTATAAAAACCTGCGACACGAATAAATTCTATTGCTAAGTATTCGATTCCCTTTTACAAGGCACGCGATTTCGAATATGAATAAAAAGAGTACTTTTAACAAAATTTCTCGACACGAACGAAGCGTTCCCCTTGCCACGAGCCGTTGTTTCATAAAGTGAACATGAACCGAGTACGGTCGCATCGATAATTGAAAAAAAAAAAAAATAATTCGACTTCCGAGCAAGACTTTCATGAAAAAACAAATCGTAACACGTAACAGGAACTCGATTCTCGAGTTCATACGATCAACCTTCGCACGTGAAATTGACAATTTCTAACACAACATTCAAATGATAACCAACGACGCGACTTCGCAAGAATGCAAACTTTTTCATGCGAATCTATTCATTGCAATTCAAATCCGTATGTACTCGATAATTGGGTCCCAGAACGGTTTACGTGAAATATTGGTACACTAATGTTTGTAAAAATGGCCAGAATGAAATAAGCATAACGGAAGGACTCATAAAATGGACGCCATAATAATGAAGCGTCGCAACAGAGATGATCGCAAATTAAAAAAAATCATCGCCGAGACGAATTATAATGAAAGTTACAGTGTTGACGAACGCATGCGTGACATTCGAAATAATGATTTTCAATTGAATATATTAGCAGTTATGTTTAACGGTATACGAAAAAAGGGGCCGTAGGCAATCGTCCACCTAACAAATGCACCTGTTACATCGATTAATAATACCGTAAATTGTACATTAACGCATCATGACTCGCCACACTTATTTCACTGTTATGTCAACGTTAAGTATAAAAATAACAGTGTTGTACAACTTTGATATACATGATGTTATGTGCTCTTACGGATCCGTTATGTCGATGTAAGGCGTGCATTTCTTAGGCTTTTAAGAGAAGTATACAATGTATTAAAAGGGGTGCATGAAAAAGGCCTGCCGCGTACACTCATGTATCCTCTCAATGACTAGCTTAAAATATTATGCGTACATGTGTTCTGTATTTGTTCTTGCTATCGGCTCAAAACACATGTATATGGCAAATATCCAAACAATATTTTGCTCAAGTTCTGCTGACCGATTGAATTGTTCGTTCAGGTCTTTTTTTTTAATTTTAAATAAAAAATATTTCGGCATCGTTACCACGGTCGACAATCTATTGCACCACACCGGAAATTTCGATTTTCTCAATATACAATTATTATTAATTACCCCCAGGGTGGTTAATCCATAGACGCAGAAAATCTGTCGACAAAATTAAAGAATCAATTATCCAAATCTTTTACGATGTTTAATCACTGGCCATTAGTGTGATTATCAATGGTCCTGTGCAATTAATATGAAGTCAAACTGTTATCTACAGTAAAGGGAAATGAAAAAATCAATTTGGCAGCGCTAATTGAGCAATAATGTTGTCTGACTTCGCATCTCGAACACTAAAAGATTTGAAACATTAAAATCGATGGTAGACGGGAGTAATTAATTTTCTGTCTTACGAGTATTAATCAAGCCTTGACATTAGATTATAGACAGGTAAAATTTGGAGAATTTGATGCAATAAAATATCGACCAAACGGTGGTAACATTAAATATTTACGGCGCAAATTGGCATACGAAACTATATTTATTTATCGATCGAATCGTCCGCTTTACCTTTCACGCACACTGTTAAAAATATTTATTAAATTTGATACAGTGCGTAGAAAGCGAATGTTCCATCCAGGTATTCGTAAAATGTCAAAGACTCCGATTAAAAAATGTCATAAAATATCTCTGAATTTCTCAACTTTTATTGCATGATTCCGAAGCCGTTCTTAAACTTTGAAGTCTCTGAGAGTTAACATATACGTGTATAAAATAATTCCGTTCATCACATTGCATTAAATTGAATATACTTATTTTTAACAGTGTAAAAACATTTCACAAAAAATGTCATCGGATATTCTCTCGGAACTAAGTTATCGTTAAATATTTACGATGATGCTCACAATATTATAACAATTATTATGAAAAATATTGTTTCTCAGCTGTACAAATTTCCGCACATCCGATGTATAAACTCTAAAACCCTGTAATTTGTGTATGCAGCTTTTCGAGAGCTTAGATTAGTCCAGATCAATTTAAAATTATTATATCCCCGGTAACGTTAATCTTGATGCAACAAACTAGTCTTTACATTTCAAGATCCCCGTTAAAGTACCGAAATGCATTTTCCACAGTAGACACTTGTTCACAAAAAATCTCGTAAAGAATCGTATCCGAGCTGGAAGTTCAGAATTTCATAAAATTGCCCAGACAGATGGAAAGTGGAAAACCCAAACGAATGCAAGCCTCGAAACTTGCGATCGACATTTTCAAATCCTCTCGGTTGCTTTGAGAACACATTAATCCGTATAAATATTAAATTACAAAATTCATAAACCCCTACTCAGCCTGTACAATTTCATTGAGGTCCCAAGATTCAGGTGAGCTAGCCTGTTTAAAATTACCTACAAAGCTCAACAGAAATTACGCGAAGCGATCAGAGACCGGCTAAACGCAAGTTTAACAAAAGTGTACAACATTTCGCTTGTTTTGTATGGATTTATGGCTCATTACGAAGAAGACCTTCTCTCAAACGCAACGGATCTGTCGATTAATATCTGATCTTAAACAGGAATTCTACGTTGAATTTCGGAAAGCTAGGCGGACGAGCCGATTGAGTGAGATGAAACGACGATTCGCTGTACAATGAAGTTAATTTGAAACGTACTGCGGCTAGGTACTCTACTTAAAATAAACGAATCGTTTCGACGGCAACGAGCCGCCTGTCGATGGGTGTGCGGCCACTTAATTTACTTACAAGCTAAGAGTTATGGCTACGACGTCGCTAATACGTCCTCTCTACGTCACTTTCTTGCGCTATCATTATTCCACACGTATGATACAAAAGTGATTTCGCTTTGTACACAGAGTTCCCGCGAGTGATGACAAATGGCACCTGTTGTGCCCAATGAGTCAAGGTATAAATTAATCATCGCACCTGTACGATACCATCGTACTCGCGTTCCGATCCCTGTCGTGAGAGGTCACTTTCAATCAGGCCAAGATAACAATGAACACTTTCAAACGGTACGCAGTCTGTTCGGAATACACAAAGTCGCATGCCTTTAACTTCAAACAGCCAAAATTTCCCCGTCGAATCGTCATTCCTCGGTAAAATCCCAGATAGACGAAGTGATGGAAAATTTCCATCACTTGCCTGTGCTGATAAGAAAATTGGATGCAAAAGAAAATACGTAGACGGAGCTCGATTTCTCGGTCTCTAAAGTTTCTGCGGAAGACGTTTCAGATAAGAGATTCGAAGTCCGTGTCTAAATATGCAGATTCATGCCGGGATGTGAATCCTTACGTTCTTACTGCATCCAATCAGTGCTCGACGTGTACGTATTTGGTATTAGGCGCGGCAGGAAAAAAGAGGGTTTGATAATGACAATGACGTTGCCATCACAATTGCAGCGTTACATAATCACATGATATTTAGTGCGTCATGCACCATGCGGCAAGATTATCGTGTATACGAATTGAATGAAAATTACCCAGGCAAAGAAATTCTTAATAGACGGTAAACGTTTACTCGAGTAACATTAATCGTAGGTTGTAGGAAGATCTTGCCCGTTTTTAGGAACGACGATTCAAAGCCATCTTTGGATCCTGGTGCGAGATGATCGCTCAAGATTTGATGACTCCAGGGAGTCGCAAATACAATTTCGGCAATCGTCCTCCTTCTTTGTCGGACCCAAAGAATGGCTAATGGGAATTCACAACTTCACAAAATTCGACATCGAGGGATTCCTTCGTGGCTCGGATCATCTATCTCATGCTTTCCCAGATCGGCAATAACGGTGAGGTGTTAAAAACGAGCGTACCTCTTTAAAAACACTGGCATATCACAATTTGTCGTTTTGTCTAATGCATATTGTTGCAAATCCCCAACAGACTCGACATCACCGTAATGACCATTTGAAGGGAACTTATCCTGTTTTAACGACAGCAATTTAAAGTCCTATTATCGTGAACTTCAAGTGCACATTGTTGTGAACAGACTCGATATCACCGTAATGGCCATTTGAGGAGATCTTATCCGGTTCTAACGACAGCAATTTAAAGTCCTATTCTCGCGAGCTTCAAGTGCATATCGTTGTGAATCCACAACAGACTCGACATCATCTAATGACCGTTTGAAGGGATCTTCCTCGGTTCTAACGACAGCGATTCAAAGTCCTGTTACCGTGAACTTCAAACGCAAATATTGTTGTGAATCTCCAACAGACTCGATATCACCTAATGACCGTTTTAAGAGATCTTACCCAGTTCTAACGATAGCGATTCAAAGTCATCTCTGGACACTGGGATCGGGCGACGATCGCGCGCGGTTTCGGGGCTTCGAGGCCTCCAAAATACAATACACTGGTGACCATGAATCCCCCATATTGCACCGTCAGGCTCTTTATCCTAGACAAGTCCTAGAATAACACCGAGCCCGTCCCATCGCCGATCCCGAAACGTGAGTTCAGGAAGGCGATCGTCAATCCGCGAATCGTACTCGACAGATACGTTTCAACGAGTCCCCTCGGCGCCGAGACTCGGTTCCTCATTTCATAGTGCTCGGTACAACCGCGACCTTGCTGTATTGCTCGTCCGACGGGGCAGCACTTTCTTGCTGAATCGGTTTCTCGAACCGTTGGTGTTGTACGTAAGGGGAGGTGGTCGTGTTGGTCGCACCCTGAGGCTCCAACTTTGGATTATCAGCAATGGTGATGTACCCCGCGGTCTGTTTCGCGCTCAGACCCACAGGTTTCTCTTCAGGTTTCCCACCTTGATCGGCCTCCTCGTGCTGCCAGCAGAAGGGATAGTTTGCAGGCGAGACCTCCTCGATTTCGTTCTCCTCGACGTCCGAAGAGGACTCAGACTTTTCCCTCTGCTGTTGGAGCATCTGGAACACCGAGGTGGCCAAAACGTACGGCTTCGTCGAGCTGTCGGAGCCAGTTCCAACGGGAACATAAGGTTTCTGCACATCCTGGAGCCCCGATGACGAAGTCACGGGCACGTACGGTTTCGAGGTGAAGTCCGTAGGTGGCTCTAATTTTCCCATTTGGTTGGAAAACGTGGAAACGAACGGTTTCCCCTTCGAGTCTGTAAGAGAGGTCGAGGCAAGGGACGCTTTCAGGACTCCGCATTTCCCTGGATCCACCACGGCGCACGTGGAAAACGGTTTCCTGAGTCCAGTTTGAACATAGGGTTTGGAGATCTTGTCCGAGATGGAGAATGGAGCAAGGTCGTCCAGGGTAGACTTTGTACTCGACTCGACGAAGGCCAGGTCGTCGAGGTCCTGCAGAGAATCTAGAACCTTTCTCTCTTTCGGTCTCTGCTCCAGAGATGCCAGACTGACGTACGGATTGGCAAGCTTTGTCTCGGGTTTAATCGAAATTAAATTGCTGGTCACGTTGCTGGTCAGCTCGGAGTCCTCCTCGGACTTCGACCGAATTGGCTTGGGTACCCTGCCGACTACGCTGTAGCCTCCTACATTTGTTGTATCCTTTGGAACTGGACTTGGGTTACTGGACAACTCTTCCGAAGATGGCATACTGATGTACCCCGTAGATGACCACGTTTGTTGCGACGTCGTGTACCCTGTACTGTCCGTCAGGTTTGGAGTAGACCGGGCTAGAGATAGCGTGTCGCCAAGAGCGGTTTCCGTGGTTTTTGCGACTTTTACATACGGATCCCATCGAGCCGAATCCGTGGTACCACCTGGACGGGTCGTACCGACGTTTCGCTGCCGAAGACTCGACGATTCCCAGGTCGGAGTAGACTCGAGGAGCTTGTTAGGGGATACCGAGACTGGATCCACATCTGCACCACTGTCCGTTGACACGTGGGAATCCGACGTTAAAGAAGAAGTCACCGATTCTTGGCCACTGGAACATCCGCTAGAATCCGCTGACAATTGCCGGGAATGTTGCTCTCCAACCTTTTGCAGCAATTTCTGCAATTATTGAAAATTGGCATCAATTATGCGATACTGTTAAGATTGAAAAGATCTTGCATCAGAGGTGGATCATGTAATTTTAACATAACATGCAACATGTTACCGATATGTTATGTATACGTTACATTATTCGTTCTATAACATTGTTATATAACTGCGTAAGAAATAGTTATACAAATCTTACTTGTATATTATATGTATGTTACGTTACGTGTTACAAACGTTATGTAACGGTTATATTATTGTAACGTAACCGTGTTTGATGAGTTACTAAGATGTCAACGTACCATGTTTGGAGCAAGTCCAGGAGGTAACTTCACCTCGACATCTTGCATAGCCTTACATTTCAGCCACATTCTGTAAATGTTAAATGTGCAATAAATAGCAAATGATAAATAAGTAGATGAGGAATATTGACGTTTGTTGATACAAACGATGACTTACCGCTTAGATGTGTACGCCAAACAAAGGAGAAAAGCCACCCCGCTGAAGCTTCCGATAACCCATATGATGATCCAAACTCTGAACGAAGGTCCTATTGGCATTAAAAGAATACATCTATAGATTCAATTAAAGAAACCAAACGGAGGATGAATAAAGGACTGAAAGGAATCTTTCCTTAAACGTCATTCATGAAAAAACTCACCATCGCTGTAACAGTTGCCTTCACCAGGATCGGACCAAGGTCCCTTCAGGTGAGTGCTGTCAGGAGCAACATTGACTGCTCTTACTCGAAACTGGTACAGCCTTTCGCGACCCACCGTCTTACAATCAGGAATAGGGAGTTGAGCCTCTGCAATTAAACAATCCAATGTTTCTTGACATTAAGAATGTAAAATGAGGATACAGACTAAGAGGAACAACATTTTACGTATTTTGGTTTGTACAATATACCGGATGGTCCAGCAACTATTAACATCTTTGATATCTTTAAATTTTGCTAAGTCAAAAAAGAGAATATAGATGGGACCATTATATGGCGTTAATATCTTTGTCGGAAATTTAATACTAGATGTCCATGAACATTACCGTATTTTAGTGTGTTCTTGAATGACTTAGACAAAGCATTGATACCGACGAACATCGCTTGCAAATGGAAGCAATTGTAATGACTTTAGATCTCATAGTGATAGTACTCGCCTCGAGAGACGCTATCAGATAGTGGATTATAAAAATCCAGTATTTTGTGAAAAAACAAAAATGGGCTTCCTATCTTGGAAGCAACTCCATTAGAGATATCGTTAACTCTACATTATAGCGCCATCTGTGCCGTGTAACTTTTATTCGTCACCTTTTATTTCCAATCCCCATAAACTCGAAGACATGAAAGGTGCTAATAGTTGCTGGACCACCCAATATAAGAAGAGTACAAAGGTCGATTCACACGTATCAGTTCAGTATTCGATCCGTATTTGTTTTAATCTGCTTACCAGTCTTTGTGCTGTTTTGAATCTCGCCATCACTGGACGATATCTGATAGTAATCCAAATGACCTGCTGTATTTTGCGGTTTATTCCACAGTACCACAACCTGGCTGGAGTTTATGAAACGGACGTTAGGGATGTTGATCTTCCCTGGCGTTCCAATGTCGGTGACCTTAAAGATAGCTGGCGATTTGACGCTGCACGAAACCGTACAGGCAGAAACCCTAATGCTATAATTCTTGTGCGCCACGAGATCCTTCAATTCGACGTGATTCGTTTCTTCGACCTTCTGCGAATACGAATTGTAATAAACCTCGTAGTAGCGCAAAACACCATTCATCGCTTCTGGTGGTTTCCACATGACAAACATCGTGGAATTGGTGACGTTTGTCACCTCGACGTCTTGAGGAGGCGTCGTAGGCGCGGCTTCCAAAGTCGTATTGTAAAGTGGATCGCTGTGAAGACCTTCGCCCGTCTTCGTTAAAACCGCAACAGCCAACATGTACGTGGTGTACGGCTTTAGACCATTCACGACACCGTGTATGGTGTGCGGATCTGCCTTGATGGTGGTATTCAATTTAGGCCCTTTACAATTTAAATTGTACGGCGAAACAATGGGGCAGTAGTAAATGTTGAAGCCCTCGACGATGCCAATGCGATCGGAACAGTCGAGCTTCCAACCGACTTCGATGAAGTCTGAACCGATTCGATTTATCCATACGGACTTCATCTTGCCTACCACCTTATTATGAATCACTGTACACGAAGCCCACACCATACCGCTGCTCGCCCGTTTTGTGTTGGCTGAGATCGCAAATTGATACACCTTCTTTGGGTCTGGTACGGTCATATTGTAAATTGTTGTGTTCCTCGAAACGTGCACCCAGTCGAGGTAGCCCTGCAGATTAAAAAAATTCATTTCAATTTACTCGTAAACGATATTAAATGCAATCAGATCCATGAAAAGTTAGAGAATAGAAAATTTATATAGTAGTACGATTTACTTTTCAGCTTAAAATGTAATCAACGTCCCTAGAGGCCATTGAATAATTTTTAATAATAGTTAGAAATAGTTTAGCACGAATAGTTTATGCTCCACTAAGCCGTAATTAGGTTTTCTACTGTGCTAGTAATTAGTATTAGGTTTAAGAAATGGCTGATTACGTGACACGTACTGTACACTGATATGGACGATCGCGTTCGTTGTCGCACCAAAAGATCGTGTAATTTGTAATTTCTGTATCTCCCAGTGGTTGTTTCCACGATAACTCGTAAACGCCGCCCTCGAATGCGATTTTTGTGAAAGCCACTGGTTCGTGAGGAACTGAAAAAAGATTTAAATATGTAGAAGTGACCGCGAAAATCTTCAAAGATGATATATTAGGCATGATCTTCCCCTATTCAGAAATACCCATTAAGGTTGTTTGGTATCACCCATCTGTTAAAATTTTAATTATTTTGTACTTAATAAATACACAGAAAACAACTTACTCTCCAATTGGCTAGGAACGAAAATTTTAGCTCGCTCCTTGTTCGAACCAACAACGTTGGTAGAGACAATCTCAAAGCGAAAACTGTTGAAACTGATTCCCTTGAACTTGGCATAAGTTCTCGTAGTTTCGTTGGGGAATAACAATAATTTTCGGCCATTCTCCTCGACGTGGGCGATTTGATATTTAAAATTATCACCGTTTTCCTGATACGGTGGAATAGCTTGCCAATATACATAGACGTCTCGGTTTGCGCTGTTTTCTGTAATCTCAAAACTTCCGATATCTGTTTTTGGTGGAAGACCTGGCACTGTGAACAATTCCAGAAGAATTTTTTTAATTTAAATAACACCGTTAAATATATTGGCACTAAAAATACACTATAACTTACGTCTCGGTGGAGTTCTAAATGTAACGTCACTGAATTGGCTCCACTTGTCTTCCCCGATAGCTAGAGCACTCTTCATAAAGACTCTAACATCGTAAACGGTATTAGCATATTTTAAATTAGTAAGATTAAAGTATCTCTTATGCATGTGAATGTCATTAGTAATGTTGATTATCTGAAAATAAAAGGAAGCCATTAATATATCATAACTTTCCTCAATAAGAGAAGCAATAAATCAAACAGAAGTTATGAAAAGTACAGGCGGAAGAGCAGATATTTTTATTAATCTCTTCCGCAGAATAATTTCCTTCCTGAGGAAGCGTGATACACAATTCGAAGTAAACTGCTTTCATCAAATCAGTACAAATGTTCCGACATAGATAATAGTATATCTCATTATATCGGTTTCAGTGCTAATTATAGATTTGTGTTTTTTATTGAGATTCTGTTTTTCACTTGTTACCGTGGTGTAACAGTTTATACTTGTTCTATGATCCACTATATCTCATATATCGCGTGAATATCATCTACATGCATTTTTTTCTGTTATATGTTTAATAATGTGCACAGTTGATCGTACCTGCCAAGTTTTTTGATGATCCCACTGATTTTGATACGTGACTCTGTGATGCAAACCAGGAGGAAAATTCTGCATTGGAAATGGAATGCTCCAATGCAACAATGCACTATCCGATGTTTTATTAACTACTGACAAGTTGGCGGGCTTAGCAGGAATTACTATAAATTAAATGAAAAGTGTTACTTCCATGCAAATAGTAAAATATACTAAAACATTTCTAATCACAATACGGAATGGATGATTCATTTCACAGCCAAATACAAAGGGAAGACTAAGTATTTCAAATTAAAAATTCATTAGATTTCTAAAAAATATTTAAAATAATGGATCTTGTAAAACGGAGATATTATTCGTGCAGTAAATCTGTTTAGTGATTGAAATTACCCTCGGTAAAGTCAGAGCTACATTTTAAATTTGATTGGAAAGCTTAAAATTCTATTCCGCAAAAAATACGCAAATAATATTCTTTCAGCCATTAACTGAATTCTCGTACTTAACGTTACATGCGGTCCAATTTTAACTAATGAAACGGTTTGCTAGTTTCCTTAAATTGAACTGTTTCTTTCTTAAATAAGCATTAATACACACTTCTGACTCGAAATTAAGAAAAATATTAAGGTTAAAAATGTATAAGAATATGACAGTGTGTTCTTCCCCTTTGACTTTAACTTGTACATGTTACTAACCATGTGCAAAGTGGTGTATTTTATACGAAACGCTGATATTTCCTAACACATTTTCCACGTTCAATATGAACGTATAGTATTCGTATGGTTGCCTGTAAATTGGATTTGTGGACGTGTCCCACAGACAAGTGTTAGGTGGAAGAGGTCTTTGATTCTCTTTCGGGCATGGATACAATTTCCGACCCCCTGCTCTGCCTGGCAATTTGAATACTAAGGTAAATCTCGTTGTGACGTAATTTTGTACAGGATCCCAAGAACAAATCATATTCTCCCAGTTGTGAGAGACGCAGCTGAAGTTCTGAGGCTCACGAGGTTTAACTGTAAATAAATGAGAAAATTAGCAAGAGAGAACATATATTCCATAAGCACTTCAAGTTTCCAATATCATAAGTATATATTATGTACCTTCTCATAAATTAAAAAAAAAAATTAATTACGCCGCAATCCTAGTTACACATTATCAAAGAAGCGAGTGCTTTATGTTACTTCAGTCGCTTTACTAAATTCAACAAACATTATTTTCGATACAAAAGCACTATAGTCGACATTACAGTGTGTGACTTGATATAAAAAATATTCCATATGCACATTAATCTCCGGTAAACTCGCCTTCAGGATAGTTGGGTATTTACTCTGAAGTTTTTAATTCATTCCTCGAAAACATACCGACCAAGTACTTAAATGAATTATACATGTTGTAAAACTACCTCGCCATTCCTGTATAGCAATGCGCATTTCTACAGCACTTACGAGAAGACATTGGAATTTTTATGATTTTACTTCTGACTAGCACTTTCATAACACCGAATAAGACAATATGTTTTAAAGCCCGGATCTCCCCAATAGGACTATAAACATTTTAGTGGTTATTAGGGTGCTTTATTGGCCCGCTGAGAGTCTTCCATCTTGAAACAGGTTTGGGGTGATTAACAATCATGATACGGAATAATTTACAAAAAACTTTGATTATGTTAATAACATTACCGAAATAATCTCTAAAAACATAAACTGAAAATCAGTAAACGATCGTCTACCTGCATTGCTTTGCTATACGTAACGTAATTAAAACGGTGGGAACTTATTTCTCAACCTAATAGGTACCCCCCTATAATATCGACACGAATGAAGCATTAGAGAAAATCGGATATTAAACCACCGCTAATTAAATGGAACAGCTAATTTGAAGACACGAGGGGAGAAAAAGAGTTAAGGGAATTTATTTTAGGTTGCGGACTGTAAAGCTCATTAGTAGGTACTTGGAAATGAAGACAGCAAAGTGCCGCAAAGTACGGAGGGTGGCTAATTCTCAGAAGATCAAAAAGAAAGTACATTAACGGTTATTTGCACGGCTGTACAGTGAAATATACCACCCCGTGTAATTTTTTTTTGTCAGTCATGTATTGATTTATATAAAGAAAAATTAAGCCAAGCCTCGAGATCCCGCTAAACAATTCTAATCGCCATGTTACTCGACTTAAGTACAATTTTCAGACATACATTATTCTCGAGGCAGTATAATAATCTTATTATATCGCGTGGTATCTAACTTTAACGTTGACTACTAGAACTACCAGAAAGGTCAGTTACCCGGATTCATATCAAGTTTCGCTCCCTGAATTTATTTTTGGACGTACCACGTTGAAAGTCGGAATTTGCACCGTAGACAGTAACGATTCATAAGATAGGCATGTTATTCTATGTAACTTCCAAGGAGGGTTGAGATTAAATTTTCCAGAATTTCGACTAAATTTTGAAACATACACTACATATTTAAACAGCCACTGGCTTCAATTCTACGGAGACACGATAATCCCATTTTATATTTAAACATAACGGATGCTGTATACATAAAACTAAACTATACATTTCCATGAGTGTTTATGAAATTCTGTGGTATGCTTTTTTTCTCGAAGCAATCAGTACTCCGAAATATCACAAGGCTGGTCAAATCCCCTTAAATAACATGGTTTTTTGTTATGTTAAGGTGATATAAATTGGTCATTCTACATATGTATAAAACGTAAAAATATTTATAAAACTTTTCTTCAAACTGGATGCACCGAATAGGTGGATACTGTGCAATAACTATTATAAAGACGAAGAAAGCAATGTCTGAAAGTCCCATTTTTGAGTCTTCTAGGTGTACAATGTCCCTTAATTTACTTGTGAAGGCTTATTTATTCCGAGTGATAAAAACAAAGGCAACTAGATTTGGTAGTTCAAGCTAGCTCCGAGGTTCTAGAAATTTAAATGGACGTCATAAACCTTGATAAACTCTTAGGCGACTGTACGGTTTGAAAGGACGCTCAGATGTGGCAGCTTCTGTATTGCGATACGTAAATAACAAGTGCCAATCACACAATTCCGCCGGGAAGTACGAATGAATGGAGAGTCTTGTCATGCAAGTACACCTTTTGACCCAACACTGATAAGGATAGCGACAGTGACGTGCTTTTCTAAAGGAAAGTCACTTCTCTAGTGAAATGATAATTTCATAACGGGTCAGATACGCATTCTCGTTCTACGGAACATACCGAGAGCCGTCCCACTTATTCATAACATCTTAATAAACAATTGCCATTACGTTTTCCTCCTTCCTGGAAGAATAGTGACATGGCAAATGGCGGCTCCAATTACGTGGAGGGCAGTTTGCGATAAGCATTCCTACGTTTGTTTCATAATTATGACTTGTACTTCCAATGTGGGTCTTACGCTGGAAGTACATCCTGACAGAAGTTATGTACAACTTCGAACAAGTGCAGAATTTTTATACAACAAAAAAATGTTTTCTTTTCCCTTGAAATACACATTAGCATACCAACATTTAAAATTGAAGAGGTTTTACACGAGTTCTTCAAACTTCAATCCGGAGTTTCATTATTAATATTTTACGTATAACCCCCAAATAATTAACCGTAACCATGAGAATTTTATGGAATATTTTTTAAATCGCATGTATGCTAGAAATTGCTGTTTCACTTTATCGGGTAAATCATTGTTTCCCGGAAGTCCCTGACAATACTTCAGTTGGAATTATCGACACATGAAACACCGACAATAAATTGCAGGTACACCTTTACTTGTAAACTGGATACTTGGAGTACCGACGAATTTTTTTTTTTCTCAGCACATTAGCATAAAAAATGGTAACACTTACAGCCAATCACGACTTTGTTTAAACAAACGGCTTCGTGTTGCTTGTTGTGCCCGTTGTTCATCCTCAACTTGCAGTAATACATGTCCTCGGCAGGCGGTGGTTTCTCGACGTAAAGGGCGATGGTCGTCTCGTTTATTATGGAAATATATTCCGGCTCCATTTCCTTTTTATTCCGGAAGAATACAAGATCCGAGGCATTCTTTCCAGGGAAATTCGTCTCTATGAAGGTCTTGTTGAGCATGCATAGGATTCGAAGAGGCTGGCCATGTTCGAGAACAATGTCGCCTTGTGGCCAAGTTTCTACAAAAGAGTTCAAAAGAAACTATTACAAAATATTCAACAAAAATAATATTCACTACTCTAAGAATTAATCGATGACGGCCAATTGTGTATTACTAAACAAACAGTGGATACATGTTTTAGGATCCAAAATAACAGAATTAGAAAATTTTAAATAAGATAAACCTCTACAATATTCAGATACGGGGCAACTTAATAAAAAGTATACGATTGAAAATTCGTATTCTTCGAAAAACAATAGCGCGCAGATTTTTTAGATAACAGCATACAAAGGCTTAAAATCTTGTTTAACCCTGTACATTTGAAACACTCGCACACAACTTTCCTGCATATAATATATATCTACAAAGGCAACTAATCTTTCCCCTTAAAACTTCAAATTTTGTTAGATCAAAATCAAAAGTAGTAACCTTGACAGAGTAAACTCGTAAACATCCGCGGTTTATCTTATCATTTAGCCTGAAATCAGCCCCTCTATCAATCTTATAAACTGCAAATTTCTAAATAACTTTCAGCACCACTTATATCCTTCTGTATAAAACGTTGATAAATGCATTCGGTATGCCACTTATATCAAACGTATCTTATAGTGTGCGCTTTACAGTAAGCATACCAAATTTTTGGTAACTCTCGGCAGAGACTGTACATCCTAGTACATTAAATATAGATATATGCATTTAGCTCGACACTAGAATTCCAAAATAAGGTACACGACGTATGTTTTATTTATAATCTTGGTCCACGGTGGTACTGCAAAGGGTAGCATAGAGTTGGCGTATAGGTCTTACAGTGCCAGCAATTATATTCCAACTGTATACTTCCCCAGTAGCACAAAATATTTCTCTTCTATTATGCCGAATACGTTATAAACGTTTTAAAAATATTTAAAATCAATATCACACGTTCTGCTCCCATAATAAAATAGCGGAACGAAAATATTGCAAACTAGGTAGAACTTTGTGCCGAACATTCACCTATAACTCATACGGCAAGAAATCCAGTACCTTTATTACGTTATGAGATACATATTCTCATTCCAAATCTTCAACAACGATTTCTAATAGTTTTCCTCATTTCCCCTGCACATACTCAATTACTAGTAATCATTAAAGTGCAATAAAAAATGGAAAAAATTCCCAGAGATTTAGGTGGTTCGCATCAAATGTATAACTAAGTCCCGTGAACTTACTTCCTGGTGTTTTCAGGCCCACCGCACACTGGTTAGGATCTGCCCCGTACGTCGTACACACGATATAAACAAGGAGGATCAGAACCGTCTGCAGCGTATGACTTGTCCTTAAGCAGTTCGCCCACCAAAGTACAGGCACCCTGACGATCCGACCGCATCTCAACTTAGGACCGCTCGACCAAGTGCAATCGTCACTAAAGTTCAAGCGACTCTTCCGACAGGTGTCGGGGTCGTAACTCCACGCGCGTTTACGATTACGCCTGGAGAAACCGTCCTGCTCGGAGAAGGTGCAACGGCAATTGCAGCACGCCTGTTCACCGGAGCCATGGCACGCTGTGGGAAATGCACGGTCAACCGTTTCCTCTTCGATCCTGGTGAGGGAGCATTTAGTTGGACGTAAAGGGGCATTTGTTGCCCTCCTTAAGTTACTGCCACATTCTTCGGAGCTCCTGCAACAGTTGCACGTATCTGCGCGCAGTCGAGTCATGCCGCAGTCGTTGGCTGATTTGCATAGGCTGTGCAGTGACACGGTTCCTGGGAGTGTATGCATTTCTCGAGAGGATCCTCTTGGTCGCACTGTGGTCGGTGACATGCTTTGCTCCCATCACTGTAAACATTAAAGTAATCCGTGAGTCTTGGTCTCAGAGGACCGTTTCGGGTAGAAAGAATATATTTTTCTGGCTGCGTGAGCCTGGAATCCAGTTTGAGGTACAAACAAAATTAACAGGCTTATTGGAATGTTTCCGTGATGTAGACTTTTGTGCCATGTTGAGTTTTGTTTGTGCCATCTATTTTTTACAAAAACCAGAGCTGTTAAAAAAAAATAAATTCCGAAAATGATCATTTGCCGTTAAGTGAGCCTTGGCAGTGAGTAAAATTAAAGTCCTTAAAAACGTTAAGTTTTTAAGGACTTTAATTTTACTCACTGCCAAGGACTTTATTTAGAAATCAGAAATTACGATAGTAACGTGTTAGCTCGACGCACCTTCTAGAATCCGTTTTGGATAACAACCCAAAAAATACATGCCGAGTACATTCTATGGATCGGCATGCATACAAAACGAGTGAACGAACTGACCAAAATCGAGGAGATAGCTTGTTGAGATAAGAGATTACCCGCGTTGAATTATTCAAAAGGGATACGGAATAACATTATTTAATATATAACTCGAATACTCCTGTATACAACATTCATGAGAAGTACTTCTTAACTGATTTAATATGTCTTAGAACTGTTGTTTACAAGCTGGTCATGGGATCGTTTTGTGTTTGTATGCAGGAAGAACGAGATTTTTATCCAAAATTCCAAACCCTTTGCCAAAAATTCTTTTCGCTTGCAAGAGAGTCGTCATTGTGGTATGCGCCATGAATCTCACATCCAATTTGATTATACGCCTGAAATTGCTCTAAAATAAGTGATCTCCGATAAAACACTGAATTAAACATAAATCTCCCTACGTATAGAGATTCATTCCTCTTTGAAAATATCGTGTAAAAAATAAGCCCACAATGTGACATTTGATCATCTAACTACATGTCTATATATAGATTAGCTACGGATTTAAATTTAGTAATTGAATTAGTTCTCCCTACCCTCAATTCCAATTTAAATTATCTAGTATTAAGAGCTAAACGATACCTCTACTTCATTGTATCTTTGTATTTAATTTCCAAACGGTGAAGATACACTTTTTGTTCAATGATACACCTCTGGTGCAACGACTCTTATCATCGTGTCATCTCTGGACTTACAAACAAGGAAAAATTTTGTTCAAAGTATTTGTCAAGAGTCATTCTGGACAGATCGAAGGAAAGTTCCATAAACTCTGCAAGTTACCTCCTGAGCAAGAAAATGAATCATTGAAAACAAAGATCCGATACGTACTGACTCTGCACGAGACTTTGCTCCAATTCCATTTAAAGTAGGTTTATGTATATTTCGACAACCGTATAAGAGTTTGCGTTCTGCATATGACAAATGCTTTAAATATGTCACTTCCTTCGAGCACCTTTTTGTCAAAGCCTGTCTAACGCGAATAAGAAAACCCCTTGATACTTCCCTGTTACCCAAGATACGTTAACGCACATCTCCCAAATAATTCACCCATTTATATTATATTACATATCTCGGGCAATTACGCTTTCTCAAAATATGGAAATTTCTTCACAATCCTGTCATTTCGATACCATTTCTTCAGTTTTCTCTAAACAAATGTGCAATTTGCCTGTCATATCATTTGCGTAGAGTCTATAAATTATCGAAAAGCCTTCGTCTCTCTCATCAGTTTATCAAAACTTGCTAGCCCGATTCCTATTCTCTAAGTACAATATTCAGGAACCGAGGAATATATTCTCGAGACTTTCCCGTTACTTAAGACACATTAATGTCCATATTATAAACAAATCGCATCTTTCCCCTCCACTCCGCCGTGATACATTTCTCAAAATATCAAAACTTCCCACATTCTATCGTTTCGAAAGAACTTTCTGAATATTCTCTAACCGAGTTTAAAACCTGTGCACGATCCTCACCACATCGAATACCCTTAAAGATGTGCAATCAGCCTGCGATATCAATTGAGCGTAGTGAGAAGTAGTCGAAGTGCCCTTCTTGAATGTTTATCAAAACTTGACGGTCTCGTTCCTACCCTCAGGGTGCAACGATCCACATCTTAGCCGGTCAATCGTCCCGTAACTCCAGCATCCCCGGGAACGGCCTCCACGGTCAGGCAAGGACTCCGGTCTACAACTCAGCCCTCTCAATTCCTTTGATTGCATTAGAGGCGTCCAAACACGTTGCGCATGTGCGTGCGTGCGAGTGGACTGCGCCTCGCGCGGTGTGCGTGCATTACGTAGAGTTCCCAGCCGTACGTACCGTAGCATTCCGCATCGTTCCGTGTCGCTTGGTAGCGTTCTATGAATGCCACGGGAACGCTAGCGCTAGTAAACGCGTACGCTCTCGAGGAGTCTCGGTGTGCGTGCGAGCGCCCGTGTGTGGGCAGGGTAGGAGAGCGTCCTCACGCACACGCGCGCGGGGCACGTAGCACACACGCACTGAACACAGCGGCACGCGCGAGCCTCATGGCGAGCGAAAAATACAGCGAACACACGCTGGGTAAAAAATAAAAGTCCGGAACGAGGGCGGTCGCGGTCGAGGGCACGCCCGCGCCCGAGACTCCTCGGCAACCCGGCCGTCGAGACTCACCCTTAACACCCTCCGCGGGCTCCGCATCGCGCTCCCATCGGCCAGGAACCCGCACTGGCTCTTCCACTACGCGGCCACGGGGTGGACTCGTGCAGACGGACCCGTTCCACCTTCGACTGGCTTCGCTCGCGCGGAGCCTCGGCCAGCTCTGCCACGGTACACGACGCGAACACACGGCGGCCACTCGCCCGCTCGCCCGCTCCTCCGGTCTCGCTCGCCTTGATCGCGCACCAGAGCACCCCACGATTTGGCCGTGTCACATCATATTTGAGAGAAATTCTGTTTACATTCGCCCGGAGAGACCAGGGACAGATATGTGGTGTACATTCTGGGTAAAATGCGGGCCAATACGGGCGATCAATCGACAGGCCTGCCAACTGCGCGGCCCGAGGGCCATGGACGGATTGCAAATGGCGGACGGCGCGCAACTTCGACGCCCGAGGGGCTGCTTCGGGAAATCGACTTTTTACCCGGGGATCGGCGCGTCAGGGGCTGGATTTATACGTGGATCATGGGGACGATTTTTTCTAACGAGTTTTCATTTATCGGGCTTCGGAACCAAGGGACGAGTGACGTCATGGATGCGGTGATGAGAGTCACGTTCTTGGAAACGGATCGCAGGATTCGTTGTTGGGAGCGACGCGAGCGCCCCCGTGGGAGAATGCGGAACTCGCGATCGAAGCCGCCATCTTGGCGGCGTTTTGAATGTCGTTTAGAATCCAATCTTACATTCCGTAGTTTTCTCTTCGTATCTCTGCTTTCCCTGGAGATACGAAGGATGATTCTTTTCCTGGATAAAGCTCGGAGTTAAGAAGAGCTATGAAGCTCTTTGGAAGAGGTTTAGTTGACGCGTCGCGATCAAATATAGGATTCATTATGTTCTATTTAGAAACAGAAGGGCGTAGTGTACTTTACGCTCGCGCAGAAAACTAGAAACGTATTATACGTTATTATATACGTAGAAAACCTCGTCCCTATTTATTATGTAATGAATTATACTTATCAAACCTGTCGCGTCGCCATGAGATACATAAATGCGATTCGGGTTGAGTTAGCTCGGCCATCGATGAGACGAATCTTCTCGACCATGAGGCGGTTCTTTCAAATCACGCGACGGATAAAGAAATTCCGATCCCCAGAAAAGCTGGGACTGTCGTAAACGAAGATCTTGTTCGGAGATACGTTTCCACGTAGTTGATAGATTTCTGAGATTTAACGAGTTACCAAGAAATGCGCGCTCTTCCTCGATACCGTTATAAGCTCATATCGGTGGAGCGCGTTTCTCGCTGGATCCGATCCTTTCCACCAGTCTGCTTTAAAAGACGATGCGTATCATTATTTTAATGACAACTTTACTCAGAAACTCGTACGCGAACTTCGTTCGCTAACTGCTGGGATTATTGACTGTGTCTTTGGGTTTTTACCGCGGGTCAACGCGACAACGCATCACCGGTACTCGGTATTTAATTAGTGTTTTGACACGGTCCATTCGTGAGAGAAGGTACCTTCTTGCAGCATTGCATCACTCGATGTATTATAAAGATCTACAAAAGTTTTCGTTCGCTGGAAACGGAAAATTCCCAAGTAAAGGAAATTTTCAGCCTTCGAATGCATCGTGCTAAAATCTGCCGCCAATTTAGCTGCACTGCTGAACACGCTTCGATACTTTCAATTTCTTCGAATATAAATGCGTTCCAAAACCAGAAACGCAGCACTCGAAATGAAAACCGGGAAATTGTGTACTGCATTCCGAAGAACACGATTTTTATCTGAGAATTCCCTAATAACATAAAAAAAATATATAAATAACTTTTCGTAATCTTTGGTAAATATTTGGAAAAATGTTATATGTTTTAATTTACTGACATGTAATAAAGCCAAATTTTTTACTTTACTATCATTATAGGACACCAAATTTGGTGTAAAAAAATATGACCAATTCTTGGGAACAATTAATGAAACATTTCATTATACATCAATTTTTTAAATGTTCGCGATTTGTAGCCTACACGGCTTTCGTCTGCCTTAAAAACGGAATTCTTTAATAAGTAACGAGAAAATGATTGAAAAATGATGGCATTTTACGCACTGTCAATCACACGTCGACGGTTAATCGTTTTAGTGTGAACCAATAATGTGACCGCCTTTTTGCCATGCAGCGTCGCTTCTTCCGGGAATGCACTTACGCATTACGTTTCTCTTTATTACAGACACACATTTAAGAAAGAAAGCCGTACACGCAGAAAAATATTCGGTCGAATCGATACAATTTTTGTTGATTCAGCCATAGAATACAAATATTGGACAACGCAGTTGACACGACAAAATTCATTGATTAATAACTTTCGGCCGGTTACATCAAATATTGCGGTAGACCACGCCAAATATTTAAGTCCCTTGGTACATTTACCCAAAATGTTTTCTAAAATGACCAAAACGATTTAACCGAAACACTTTAGTGAACTAAAATTCAGTTCACTCGACCAAAACGCGTTTTTCGAAACGAATCAAATTTTTTCCTGCGTGTACAGAAAAAGAAGAGCACGAAGAAAGGGTAAAATAAATTCAATAAATTTTCAGACATTGGTTTTCCTTTCACTTCTTTGACGGTAATAATCGCACGTTCAATGACTACTATTTTTTCGCATTAGATTTAGATTAGATTAGATATAATACATAAGACAAATATATTGTTCTACTAGGGCTGTGGCGTTAGGTAAAGCACCTCTGCAAGTTAACGTAAGTTCTAAACATTATTTAACACGTTCCGTCGTATTTTATTTAAGGCAGACATTCACCTAGAGGGAAATAAAATGAGAAAACAGCCCACGATGATTGCCGGCAGCCTGCGCATTTCAAATAATATTTATTGTTTCAATATATTTATAACAACAATACATTAAGTAGTATATAATATACTCGATGTAACAATGAAATTCCTTTTCTTTCGTATCCATCCTCTACATGTCGTCATTCCCGAAGAATCGTCGCTCTTACGCGCCTGGATTTTGTAGGAGAGTGCGAAGGATTGACAAATGTAAATTACACGTAAATTACAATAAATATAAAAAGTTAAAAGCTCTCACGAGATCGGCGCATAGGGTGAGTCGCGCTGTTTTTCAGTAATCGAGGATGAGATAAGAAGAGAACACGTATTCCTAATATTACAACACCTAATCAGCGAAACTTTGGGAACCAACTTGACTTTTTCTCGTCGCAGCGGCTCGCAAAGAAACGCTCCTCCGATTGTCAATTCGGAACAGAAAGACACGATATGAGCGAACAAACGAGCGAAAGGTCGGTGCAACCATTCGTGACAAAACTGCACTTCGCTCATTAAATTGCCTCCATAAATTCATATTCATAATCGCCCTCCTGACACGAACGAATAATGGCCCAGTTAGATGAGATTGCGCATTGATTCGGACAAAATTTCAACAACTTTCTTCTTATGATCTACAAAAACACGATTCGGGATGAAAAACATTTAACCATAGCGTTGTTAGAAATTCACACAACGTTCAGATGTAAATATGTATCTGGCGCGAAACTCTACCGAGTTCCCGGATGAATATATTTCTTAGGAACGTCTATCGCCACCAATATGAAACTTCCAAAAGTTATTAAATGCGACACGTACTACACTCAAAAAAGTACCGATCGAATGATTTCTAGTTGTCATGAGAAAGTTAGATTAATGTGATTTTAAAAACTCGGATTACTGAAATCTGGTTCTATGGTTATCTTAATCAAATTCCTAAACTACCCCAGATAGAAATTCATGATCATCGTATGATGAGGAAAATCGATTTACAAACAACTTGTAGACCATTTGCTGCATAAAATGTCTGCAATATATGTACGGATATTGCACAATAAATTTGTCCCGTCATGGCTCAAATATGAGCTACAGACGCTGCAATTGTTTATCGGCAATGCGTGAGATTAATTTAGCTGTACATATGCGTACAAAGATTGAGACAATGCATGTACTTAACTTTGTTTCATATTTAATTATTTTTGGTTCGTCATTATGAACTGCAGATATGAGTTTCAAATGAGGACTCATAAGCAACACCCTCGTGACTCGTTTCATGATCTTTTATGAGACAAGTTTGACGTAAATTTTGCATAACATGTCTATCTGGGTTGCTACTGAAAAAAATGTTCAAGATGAAAAATGTCTACCGCTGGTAATAAATTTCTCCAGCTGAGGGTTTCCGAGATCTCTTGGGACGACTATGAATACGTGCACGTGACTCATATTCCCATCGCACATGCAGTACTAAGATTACCGCCTGGCCTCGTATACATAGCTCGGTAAACGGAATAAAAATGGAAAACACGAAATAGCGCTAAAATCGCGACGAGAGCATGAGTCCATAAGATGTAATGAAAATTAGTGTCGTGACGAGTCGAATACTTTACCAACTCGAGCTACTAAAATTCGAAAAAATTGCCAACTCGAATTTGGACTCGAGTCGACAACTCGCGGCGAGTCGAGTTGATGATAAATTAATTCAAATAACGATTACTTTAATAAACAAATAAGGCGCGATTGGCATCTCGAGATGCCAATTATGAAAGTTAAACCGAATTTATTCGTACCGATCGATACGAATAAACTCGCTTTCGTCTGTACCAATAACTCGAGTTGCAATAAAAATGACTCGAGTTTGAGTTACCAAGTACTCGATTCGTCACATCATTAATTAAAATTGATCGGCGTAAGTGTCGAGGTGCACCCGGCAGTATTGCTCTTAGGCTTAATCTAAAGGTCTTTGTAAATCTATATGCTTATTTACAATTACACCGAAGCCTTACCGTTCCGTTACCTCAATATACAATTCTTATAATAAACTTATAAAAAATAAACGCGATAATCACGCTGTGGGAGAAATACGATTCCTCGAATTCCGCTCGTCCTTTCGAGCGAGTACATGTATGTATACATTTTTAATAACCTACGAACTATGTCAGATCGGACATATTGAACAATTCCTTTTTTTTCTCTCTTTTCAAGACGCCTTCACATCCTGTACCCAGCCAGGAAGAGATATCCGGAATTCTTCCCGAATATTCGGAAGAATGTAGCACCCGAAGGTCCTCAGGAATTTCAGATAATAATTTTAAGAATTTTACAATCACCGTGACCCTTCGTTAATATTTTATTTCAATTTGTTCACACTGTAAATACCGTTTGGTAGCGTAAGTGGGTGCAATATGGATACAGTAGGCAAGAGTGAATTATCCGAAGAACTTCGAAACAGTTACACCGAGAACGGAGGTATGTGAACTCGTGAGAACGGCGATGCGAACAAATCATTCGCTGATATTTTTCCGAACGTACAAGACGATGGACGTTCACACGAAAATATACATTTTCTTTGTTAAAGAGAGATAGACAATATACCGTACATTTTCCCAGATAGAAATGCATGATCATATGATGAGGAAAATCGATTTACAAACAATTTGCAGACCATTTGCTGCATGAAATGTCTGCAATATATGTACGCATATTGCACAACAAATTTGAAGAAAAATTTCCGGTAAATTTGTCATAAATGGTTGTATCAATATATTTACTGCATACTTAAGTCATATGCCACTTATGCCATAAATGGTTTCACTTTAATAATAAAAAAACTGAATTATTACAATAATATTATTTTTTTTTCTAGCCCTTGATGTTATCATATTCATATTGCTCGCACTTCCGGTACATGAATGAACGATGATGTTTTAAAACATTCCTTTGTCAAATCATTCAAATCTTGCGCGGCTTGCGATATATAAATATCTACACGTTCGGAAAATTTCCAGAATATCGTTTTGCTGTCTGGGTAGAAATAACAAAATTCGGGAAGATTGCCTCCCAATATTCGTTTAGAGGTATAACTCTTTTTTAAAGTGCATTTTACCCGAAGAATTGTTCCATTTCCTACTAACCCTAACGGTAAAAAAATATAGCTCGTCTTCGGAACAAGCATTGTTCGCGAATATACATTAATATCGTACACAAAAATTGGGAAGAAATTGCCCCTTAATCCTCTTCATCAATTACTACGTCAGCGAAAGTAGCTGAAATATGCGAGCAAGGAAAGTCTTATTGCCCAGAAAAGTACCTGCTAGAGCAACGTATTAAGGCAGATCATTTAAAATGGTGCAAAAAGCTGCTTTACCAATTAAATTTTGCTTTTAATCAAATCCATGATTTCTGATGACATCTTCCGTTTACGTAGATCAACTAATCAAATTATAATCCGAGATTTAATGTCCTCGGATACGCCATCCTTTCAGCTCTTTCGTTCGTTTCTAACTCAGAATATTCCGAAATGTCGGACCTTTCGTTATATTTCTTCTTTAACTCTCGTCATATTGATATTTTCTAATTTGCGCAGTTACATGATCACAAATTACTGAAGCAAGAAAAAACCGGAAAAAAATATCCCATTCGTTCTTTCGTCTATCATTGGACATTTGCAAGATTCCTTTAATTTGTTATAATTCCTCTTTTCGTGACGTACACTTCATTTTCTTAATTTATTACAGAACAATGACACGGTGAGATTCTCTGCCATGAGATTTACACAATGAGTGCACTTTTTGTGTCATGGTTAGTTATTATATCTTGTTTAAAATATCCAAAGATAACGAGTACCGCGAATAGAGCACTTTTTTCAAATAGTGTAATCTCGTCAGTTTGACTTTATACAGCGCTTTGCGGTGTAAAAATAAATGCATAAAAAAATGCAATGTAAAAGAAAAGTGGTCAAAGTCTATCGGCACGGTATAATTTTTACATCGATTTAAACAATCTCCTTAATCAGCTTGCTAACAGTTTGGCATATATCTCGCTAAAAAAAAGTAGCTGACGGGCTGCACTTGCCGCTTCTTTGGTTGATTGGGCACTTAATTGAACTATTAATGGACACACATCCAAGTGGGCAATAAATACCTATAAAAGGGGACACTGTCATCGATCTTCGACATAATACGATCTAATAAAGAAACACGCGTTGCAAACGCGCTCTACAGTAGGTACTCGAGTCTTATGTAATATCCGTTGTAAGGCCACGCTACAAGAATCTCGAACATTTTCAAGTCTTTCGAAAGGAATGCAACTTTAAGTTTTAATTCATTATTTACGATTCTCTTCTTTTTTTTATTTTTTTATTTTTTTAACTTCGAGCTGACCACGAGTACCGCTCGAGCGCGATACTTCGGACGTTCTTTCAATTTACCGGCGAGCTGAGAGCAATTTTTTCCTGCTCGCAGCTTTGCAGAGAAAGAAAACCGGTAACTCTCAAGAGATTCCATAAGTTGGAGACTGTCACGCGAGCATTTTACTAACAGCATTTAAGAAACGATATTTCTCTACCGTCTCGCGCATTCCCTCGCGCCGCTTGCCTTTCCTCAGTCCATTGTCCACTCGTAATACATCTAATTATTCATTTTAGTCTCGGTTTTCGCATCCGAGCTCATGGACCCCCCTTTTAAATCCAGTATTCCTCTCTTTCCTGACACAGTGTCTAGCAAATTCAGTTTAATTATCTTTTAAAGCACGGGTGCTCGAGGGTCAGTAAAAGTACCTCCCTATCGTTAACCATGTTTTCGTACGTCCTAACGATAAAATTTAGAATTCACTTCTGAATCGTTTTGCAATATTATAAAGTTGTCCTCTCTACAAAAGAGAGCAACGATTCTCTGAGACATAGTGGTTGTAAGCTCGATAAAGCACTTTTCTGGTACTATCCGAAAGAAAGTAACGATGCTACGGATTGCAGCTCTTTTATTCCCGGTTCCATTAACCTCGGTCAAAAAGCTAATCCTCGGTTACGAGTTAAACGTTCCACCACATTTTAACGGCGGGTTAATTTCCATTAACCGCCGTTTAAATTAACCAGCCAAATTAGATCGTTAAGTTTCAGTTACTCGAACTTCAACCTAAAAACTGCACAAACGTGTGGAAAACATGGATTGTACTGAGGATGTATTAACATCTTATGACGAAACGGCTGAAGACGTTTTTGATTTTGTTTACAATTTCTTAATGATGGAAGTACGCTTGAAAAAATTTTATATTAATTCTTAACCGAAGAACTTTACTTCTTGAGGCTAGCGTCTGTCCTTTCTTGATAAGGGTGCATTATCTTGCTTTCTAGTCGATTGGAGTATCAGCCAATAATTCAACTTACTTCTAATGATGTATACGATTAGTTAAACACGCCCTAAATGAACGTGGTGGAACATTTACGTTTTTAACCCATGATTAACTTAGACGTTAAATTTATCCTACGATTAGGTAATCCCTGATTTAACCGAGGTTGATGGCACCGAGCATTACCCCTCGGATAGTCGAAAACGTCCACTTTTTAAATTATCACCGACAATTTAAGAGTGGTAATTGAACTTTCTCGGTAGCTGTTAATCGTCAAAGCTCTATGGTATATCGTAATCTTCGCTGATCGCTAGACACCACGTTGTACGCTTATCTTACTTATGACTTATATTAACGATTCGCCTCGAAGTCGCGATCGGCCGTTAATGACGTCTCTTTCTAGAGGAGCAGCAATTCAGCAATATTGGAAACCGTAATCTCTTAGGTTTTCTAGGGAGCGCATCTTTCTCGTCTAATTTCGAGTTCTGTCCGCGCAGAATGGCCCCATCAATCGGCCCGAAACTTATTCGGTCGAGAGTGAGATTGCTCTACAATGAATTCCAACAAGGAGATATTTGTAGTCGCTTCGAGAATGGCTCAAAAGCAGTACACTTGTCTAGTATAATAACATTAATTAGAGGAACACGCGCAAGGCACTGAGTAGTCTTAAGTTATCACACGTGTTAGAAAACGAATATATTAAAAAAAAAAAAAAACGATCGGAATTAGATTATATTAATGTACAGAGTTAGCACCAGTCTAATTTTTGTTAAAAATCAGCGAGTATCGAGGTCCTTCTAAATATTATTGTTTGTAAGGGAACTTTGATAACCGCACGATTTTCATTTTCGTGGAACCAACTGTCGTAATGCATTTTTTATGAGCGTCATTTCCTGATAACCTTTGCGGTGACAAAAACAATTATTCGAGCTCAAGTGACAAATTTAAGATATGTCGAACTGTTATAACAAATTAATTTATTATTTGGTTTGAAGTAATTTGATTTTCACTGTATTCTTCAAATCTTTACCGGAAACATCGTTCAGTAATTTACACAACTTCACAAATGTTTAA
The DNA here is from genome assembly GCF_000612105.2 of Orussus abietinus. Classification (NCBI taxonomy): domain Eukaryota; kingdom Metazoa; phylum Arthropoda; class Insecta; order Hymenoptera; family Orussidae; genus Orussus; species Orussus abietinus. Next base: position 214,562 of record NW_019394303.1, read on the forward strand.
AAAAAAACACGAAAATGATAAGGCACGTTTTTGTTAAAGAATTTCGCTCTCAAGGATTATTTGTTATTGAAACAAAGAATGTGCAATACAATCTTTTTCATCTTCCTCGCGTTTTTGGCATTTCGGCGTTTCAGTATTTTCTGGTTACAAAGATTCCCTTATTGGAGACAGCAATAATTACATTTATAATTTAATCTTCGAATAGTCATAGTGTATCAAACACTATCAAAAGCTGTCTATACAAGAGCATGCTATAAACATCTCCATTACATAACTGTTGTAATAATTTAATACCGTTACAGTTATATAGTTTGCAAGTGTACTTAATTATCCTGTAATTAAATTACCAATGTAACTAAAGCTGCCTATCCCGTTACTATCAGTGCTATTTTTTCATCTCTTTAATGTTTATTCCGTCTAATTACCGAATCGACATAGAATACTACTATCCGAACGTTTTCGTCAAATCACCGGGAAGAATATAAAATTGACCGTAAAACAAGAAAAAAATATAACCGTGGACAGCAATGAAGCACAAACGACTTGGACCTGGAACTTCGAAATGTGTGTACGCTTAATAATTTAGGGTCTATGTGATACGATTAGACTGCACAGCTTCTCGCTCTGTTTTCATCCTCGAGCCTTAAGGTGATATGAAAGGCACTGAGAAATTTAATCGACGTAGATAAAATAAAATTCATCTATACCCTATTTGGTGGTAACGCCATTTTGAATACCCAAGTGGTAACATGAGCTGGCGCGTAGCGTTACCGATATTTATATTTATGTTGAAGTCTGTTACAGTCTACGTTGAGAATTATACGAAATGAGACGTTCCATGTCATTTCGGTAAAGTAATGATAAAAAGATCGATGCAAAATTACCGAAATTCGGAGGATTCATGATTTTTTATATTCTAATTGGTCAACGGCGCCATCTATGACTGTTAGCTGCAACTAAATTTTTGCTCTAAAAACATGCGTTACCCATGGGACAAGCCAGCATTCTCTTGCAATCGTTTTGAAACGATTTGACCTCTCACATATATAGGCTGGTTCTTTCATATCACCTTAATCCCTACAATTACCGTCGTCTCGGTAATATGATTGTACATAAGACACGCTCGTCCCACACCGGCGTCAGATCTTAATAACAAGCTAAAAGATTGATTAGAAATTAAAAATACGACGCTAACCTAACCGTAACGATACTCTAAGGCGATTTTTGGAGAATTGCTCGACAAAGTTTAGACTTTTACTCTCTTCTATTGTCTCTCGAAGGTCCTACCGTGTGACGGTACTCGAAGCTCTTATTAAGCTCTCTTAAGCTCGTCGAAGAAGTTACGAGATGTTTCGCTGTGTCTGAGAGAGAAAGAAAGTAGAGAACAAGAGAGGAAAAAAAATAACTGATGAGACGTTAGAGTTAGTAATGATACAAAATTACGGATGAGTGTAAGAGCGAGGTGCGGTTATTGGATTATTCGTTTTATATGTTCATGTCGTAGAGTTGTGGGGGTGCACCTACCACAGAGGGCATTTGGCATCCTCGGCGTACCAACAGACGAACGGAAGGGCCACCGTTGCGAATTATTTCTATGGCTTCCGTGTGGGTCATGTTCTTCGTATTGATGCCATTGATTTCGATTATCTGATCCCCGACCTGGAACAATTTTCAAACTAGGTCATTCAATTTTACTAAAATCGATGTCCATGTGTACATTAATAATACATATACAGCAGACTCTCCGTCAATCGGGTGCTTATTATTCGGTTTGCGGATTAACCGTACACCATGTCGACCAACATATCCGAACTGACGGCAGTCTTTAATCCTGTGATATAAAATGAAATATTTACCCTCAGTCTATTATCGATAGAAGCAGGTCCGTTCTCAGCGATCTGCAAAACGAACAAGGGCATGTTTTGGAATTCACGACCTCCACGAATACTGAAACCAAATCCACGGGTCCCTCGAGTTAATTCGACAGCATGGTATTGTCCGCCATCTCCATCCCCTGCAGTCTCATCCTGTAGAAGAAACCAAGAAGTCAGTTTCAGATACTCTAATAATTCCTCATTAAAAGTGAAACTATCCTAGGATTGAATCGTTACAATCATGAAGTAGTATACGGAGATACAACGCTATGTATTAAAATCTGCCCCCCATTAGAGGTCCAAGAATTGGAGTTCCTTCATTTTCCGCAAGTAGCGCTCGCATCGTTAGATCAGCGAAAATCTGAGATCCTGGGTCCCGATTCTAGGGTTACTTTCTGTAGAACCGACCACTGGCGTTGTTTCCTTATACTACATCATGATTACACTTCCATTCGATACGATCGGTTTTTTAGGAAACCTATACACGCGAACAGGTTGTATATGTTATTTCTGGATCGCCCAGGTAAAATTAAGACCACACGTCACCTTTTGAGACAGAGATGCGCTGCTGCAGCAATCGTCCAACGGGTAACCAATGGTGAGAGTGACCGAGTAACCGGAATCTTTGATCAAGTTGACGATGTCTTTGTGACAGACATTCGCAATGTCGACATGGTTAACCGCGAGAATGTGATCTCCGACGTTTAATCTGCCGCACCTCTCGGCTGGAGAGCCCTCTATAATTCGACCAATTGTCGAACCGGCTTTATTAACGGACGAAATGATAACGAAGCCGAAGCCTTCGTTCTCCATTCTCGTGACCGTTACATCGTAGGGGTACTGAATATTGAGCTGTCTGCTGTAGGGCGTTGAGAGGTTTTCCTGGAGATGTTCTTGAGTGTTGATACGTCGGCGAATTCCTAACGTGACCCTGCCGTTTTGCGCTGCCGCTATCATTAACTGGACCACGTGATGGTGGGATGAGTTCATCACACTTTCTCCATCGACGGACATTATCAGATCACCTGTGTTTAGTCTGTTATCTAGATCTGCAGCGCCACCCGGCACGATGTGTCCAACGGAAACCTGTCAATTGATAAATTCTATCATCTATTATCTATCGATATTTTCAAACGAAGCGTAACTTTACATACTCTTCTGGTTTTTAGTTAACTTTTATAATTAATCTGTTTTGGGTACAACGGTTCTGAGTTTACTATCTTCCCATCGGATAGTTGCTTTCCCTTTTATACTTCTTCTTACCGAGACAGATTTGTATATAAACCAGAATATAAAATTAATGGTGTATTTAAAATGACTAATTCATTTTTAGAATTAAAGTCTTCATCTTATACTGTGAGTACAGCACATCAAATGTATGTATGTGACTGTAGGATATGAAGAATGTTTCATGGCAAGTATATACATGCAACACTAGGAGATAATTCCGAGTGGAAAGCGTATGTATAGCAGCAAAGGCGTTTATTACAATACAATTAGAAATAAGGCAATCTAAAAATAACTTACGATTGTGGGCACTAGTAAATAACTAACCTGGGAGCCTTCTTCGGTACCACCAACTATTCTGAAACCAAAACCTGTGTCCTGCCTCACCAGGGTAACCAAGGTTTCTATCCATTCTATGTCAGGAATCATTGGACAAACCAATTCGTTACCATATTGGGGATATCTGAAAAGATATGAAGGATACTTTTAAAATTATATCCATTATTCGTATCAATATTTGTTATTTATACTTGTACGCCGAGGCATGATACTTTCGCCCAAACGTTATTTCTCAGTACGCGAGTATAAAAGAGAATATTCTAGGTATTCTTAGGTATTTGTAATACCTGTTGCTTGACACTTTTTCTCCGTATTTGTACAGAACTAGTCTTTCTCGATATTTACTACAAGAATAATAAAATTTGTAATTATTTCCTACATACCGTGGGACAGAACTGGAGTGAGGCTGTTCGTGTTCAAAACTGGTAGTCTCTTTTCTTTTATCCCAAATCTCCCCCGTATCAACATTCTGCTCTTGACCAATGGAGTACGCCGTGTAATCTTGGTCATTGTACTGAGAATGAGGCTGAACAGCGTAAAGTTCTTTATAATAGTCGGTGTGTATGCTGCCATTCTGCTTGAGTAAGTTTTCGTGATGCGAAACATCAATTGAATACATATCATTATTGAGATTCAATTTGTCATTAGTCACCCAGTCACGCTTTTCTAGATTTCTTACCGAATCATCATCCAAATTCGTCATGGTCACAAAGTTGTCGGAAAGATTGGCTACGTTAACTTTGTAAGGATCCGAGTAATACATCGTATGATTATAATCAGGATATTTAAACCGATTGTCCAACGGATTGAGTTCATTCTCATGTTGTACTTCACTCCACGTTGATCTTGTTGGTTCAACTGGCGATTTTGATCTATTCCTCGTGTCAATTAACGGAGTTTTCGGCCGACTAGGAACCACGGTCTTAGACTGTGTACTATAAATATCGGCAGTTGGTGTTTTACTCCTAAAGAAATCTTGAGAATTCTTCTCTATCTTGTCCTTCGGCTTCGAGGTCGAACGTTGAACATGGATTAAAGCCTCCTGGTTACGGGGACATTCCTTCAAAACTTGAACCACCTCGGAGTGACACATATTTCTAACATCGACATCGTTGATGCTAACTAGAATATCTCCTTCCATTAAATTTTTACAACGCTGGCGATCCAAGATCTTCTTTACCTTCTGACCGTGGGCAGAATCTGCTATGGTAAATCCAAACCCTATAGAACCTTTGACGATAGCAATGTTAAGGAATTCTGGTTTACCGCAGATGGGAGAATCCTTACTATCGCTCAGATTATCAGTCTCGACTAACAAAATGTCAGTACTGTTAGGTCTCTTGATCGTATTAATTTTATCAGAGATACAGAGATCTGGCATGGAATTGACAGAGGCCGTGGCAAGATTTTCGCCATTTTGAAGACTATGAACTGGCAAGAATGTAGAGTCAAGGAAGTTAAACCGTCCATCGGCTTGTAGACTTGGATCCAAGTCCATGTACATCGTAGGGTCCTCTGTTAAAATATCTAAAAGGAAGTCTTCTTTTAATTCAACAAAGCAAGGTCTATCGCACTGATCTATATACTAACTGGATAGCTGATATCTATTTGTTCTATACGGAGAGGACTTCGACGAATTCAAAACACACCAGTACCACTACACGTGGGCAGCGAACTAAATAAGTAACGTGTGTGCATGGGCAAAAGTTTTAAACCGTCAATCCGTCAATCGCGGCAATGATCAATGGTCTATCGACATTATTTAATCAGAATCTCACCTGGTGCACTGACGGCTATGGTAGTGACGACTTCAGTGTTAGGATCATTTGGATCAAAAGGTAACGGATAGCCGCGGCATACCTCCAAAGTGACCGTTTCTCCGCTAACAATGGATTTGAATACATTTACCATCTCGTTATGGGTGAATCCCAGGACACAGATGTCATTGACATATACCAATACATCCCCTATAGATAGAATAATTACAGTGTACATGGAAATCCAAAAACATTACAAAATTAAAAGTATTGTGTTCTTCCGTATGACCTCCATAATCACGTGCTGCAGTTTTAAATGATTCGGTGCACCCAGTTTGGAGAAATGTTTTATAAATATTTTGACGATTTATATATACAGAATTACCCTTTCATATCACCTTAAACATTTGACAAAATGGAATAAAAAGGAAGTTGTTTTACTCACCGGTCTGCAATTTTCCATCTAACCACGCTGGTCCATTTGGCACCACACTCTTTATTTGTAGAAATTCCTCTACGGAGTCATCTCCACCAACGATAGTAAATCCAAGACCTCTTGAGCTCTTGATCAATGTCGTACGTATTCGTTGGCCTTTTAATTTATCAGGATTTCTGGTAAAATTGGGACTTTTCCTTTCAACCAAATTCTGTTGAGCCCGCTTGGCTTGTAAGACTGGGTTCTCGTACTGTGTCCGTCGATTTACATGATCGATGAAATACGTGCCATACAAAGTGTCGTCTATTTTCTCCCAACCATACGGCAATTCGTCATCAAGACATTCTTCCAGAGAACGTTTTTGAAATTTAGATAAACGGGGATCCAGCCAATGAGAAGTGCCCGTGTTGTGGCTGGAATGTTGATTAAATATTTCATTTCAAGTACTCAAGTTCAACTCAAAGTACATTTTTCCCTGTGTGTAGTACAAGAGGTTAAACACAAGATACTGCAAAAAATACGTACTCTATAAAATAAACCTCTCCAGTATCCGTGTATGCTTTTTCCCAATGTGGCGGCAAAGGACCCAGCTGATCTTCGGTGGCTTGATTTCTGTTTTGATTGTGACGATCATGGTCTCCTCTGTTCTGCTCGCTTCCTGTATTGTACAAGTACGTAGGTGGAACACGATGGCTCGTACCGTCCGATGCGTTGATCGTGGATATTTCTTTGTCCATGCTACCTCCTTAAAGGAATGTTCCATTTAGTGGTGCAATTACCACAGGCTTTGACTACTTATTTCATCACAGATCTTCGTACCGTCATTGGGATTGTCACTAGATGCGGAGTCTTCTGTCTTTGTAGCCATCATATTGAGAACTTATTGCAGTTCAGGCCCCTGAATTTTAAATATAGTGATATGCATTAAATATTGAATATACTTTAATAATTAAGGTGATACGAAAGGGTCATTCTAAATATACAACATCAGAATTTTTATAAAACTTTTCTCCAAACTGGGTACACCAAATCATTTGAAATTTCAGCTTGTCATTATGGAGACCCTAAGAAAAAACTTGGTACTCATGAAATGTTATTTTTAATAAATAATTTTTGTTATTTATCTCAGACTAGAACCAAGATTAGTTTTTTTTTAATGAAATTTCACGAACACCACGTTCTTCCTTAGGACTTTCATAATCATGTGCTGAAGTATCAAATGATTTGGTGCACCTAGTATGGAGAAAAGTTTTATAAATATTTTTACATTTTATATATATATAGAAGGAATCTTTCATATCACCTTAATAAGCAGTAATTAGATTTGAGTTAAAATTATAACACTTTACTGTATAACTATGATATAACTTTGCAATGGATATACCAATGGCACAAAATTCAATGTAAACAATAAGATTACAAACACCATACAAGTAAAAAAGAAAACATCGAGCATACAAAACATCGAACTGATTTTGAGAATTTTTAAATTTGGTTCATTTATCAACAATTGGGCTTTGCTTTAAGTTTCATAGCTTATCAGCACATTTTCTCATTAATTTAATCCGTTGTCTTGCATCAAGTTTACGAGGAACTATATTTTAATCTCGATTAGAGCAATAATTGAAGGAACCTCATCGATTACTTAACAAAAGTTTTCATGCCATCGCCCATCAGTTTTGTCACTATATTTCAATCTCGATTAGAGCAATAATCAAACGAATGCGATCGATAACTTAACAACGGTTTCTCAATACTATATTATCTCCAATCAAGGTTGACGCACTCGAAGAAGTCTGGAATTTATAATTAATTCCAGTTACTTAACGATACCCTATTCATACTTGATGCAACCAGCCCCTAACGTTTAATTAGCATAATTAGCGTACAATCCAACGTTTGACAATCATTATTCCGTCGCACGGCCGTTTACCTCGATTGACATTCCCGGGTTTCTTAAAGAAGTACGTGCGAGCGAACAGGTGTTCACGAGAGATTCCACGTTCGGGCCGAAGCGAGTCTCGTCGCAGGGGAAACGCATTCTCGCAAATGCATTCACCGGGGTCTGGTAGCCCACATATCGGGAGCCGTCAAACGAAACTTTCTATCGGCGCCCCGAGTAGATGGGCGTGTGCGAACGGGACGCCCGAGACGAGCGAAACTCCTCGGGTTTCCTTGTATTCCGGAATATGCAGGTGACGGTCCGAATGGCAGGGAAAGTCCTCCAGGGATGCGAGGAGCGCTCAAACGGGATGAAACCGGCCAGAAAGTAGGACCTCGGGAAAGCGGAGAGGAGCTAGCGAGGCTTTTCCGTCGGTTCCACTTACGTTGCGCTCGCCTCGACGTAAACCGAATTCTTGCATCGTGGGCTGCCTCGTCCAGCCTCCGGGTTAAAGATGCTCCGCCACTGAATCACTCGCGCCTCCAGGAAACCCTAGTCATCTCGACGGACTCGAGGGAATCGTACGAGTTGGTCGAGTGCCGTACGGTGGTACGCACACATCGAGCTCGCGCGATTACGGAGCTACGCAACTACACGGCCGCTACCAGAAGGACTGGCGTATGTATCTACACCTGTGAACTCCTTCGCGCGCACCAATGCGCACCAATGCGCACCGGGGCACACCAAGGCACACCGATGCAAACGGTTGCTCACCCCCTCGGGTACGAACCGCGCTGTAGAAAATATAAACGCGCCGATAAAGACGTGCTACTACCGAGGTGGGAGGTTGCCATAGAGGTTATTACACTGAGATGGGAATAGTCTACCCCAAGGTGAAACGGAAAGTGGAAGAGAGAAGGATATATCAATTTCCTAGTGAGGTCTTCTTTCTCCCGCGCGCATGCGTCATTACTATGACTACGTCTCCATCGTCCTCGAAATCCAGGATTTATCGAATCCAAACGCACTAAATCCGAGTTTAAGTGACGATCGAGACGCTCGGAATCGAATCTCTGCGTATTTTTTAATGCGATGGAGTCATGCAATTTACGGAATCCGGACCTGATAAATCTCGGATTTAGAAAGACGATGGAAACGTGGTCAATGTCTCCTCTGAAATTTAATCCTGGCTCGGCTAATCTAGAGTTAACCGAAGTTTAACTGGTTTACTGCACTAACACAAAAATGCTTAGGATAGGCTATCTTTTAAAGATAGGTGTATATCTTCACGGACTCTTTTGTAGAACTTTTTTATGCTCAATAATTTTTCTATAGACTGCTTCAGCATATAATTAACGATTTAGACGGCGTAAGCTCAGGAAGCGGTCAAACGACTGTTTTTTCATCGATTTGCTTCACTAAATTCGTCATAAACCTTCCCCTATACATTTTCTATAGAGTGGTGAAAACCGTATAAAAATTTGTCCAGTAGTTCTCGAAATTCAAACAAAGATATGCTTACCGGGGATTTTATTATATACTGTGTACAGATATTCTATAGACGGAGCGGTCACGTAAAAAATTCGAATATACACCTGAATCAAAATAAATATTATGAATTCTGATCCTTTCCTGAAGTACACCTTTCCTTCCCAGCACATGATAATTCTTTTAGAACGTGAGATGGTCCAAAATATAAAAGTCAATAATAAACTTATCTTCTTCTCTTAATGAAATGTTTTAGCGCCGTAGTAAGCAGTTTATAAAACCATAAATGCGACATACACCTATGTCGATTTTTGGCAAATAAAAATTAATCTCAGCCGTAATTTATGAATTTTCATTGTGTAGGTTGACTCCTATATATGGATAAATAGACAAATTAAACCAACAAAGGTATAAGATAAAGGTATTGAATTTGAAAAGAATATTATAAGTGCAAAACTTTTTATTCAATCTATCACAATAGTGGACTTTCTTATTCCATTTTCAATCGCATTTTCACCCAGACTCTTTACATCTACTCCTTACGTCCAAAACAGGAAGCGCATTGCCAATTACTATACATAAACATTAATCCTTTACGACCTACATTTTCAAAAAACTACAGACTAGAATAAGTATGACATATTTTCTTTTATGTACTCAACGTAACATATTTTACTCAGTATAAAGTTGCACGATTTAATCACTAGTTCTTTGATCACTAGTTATCGTTAAAAATCACGGTAAAAGATTAAAGAATTGAAGCAATGCTATATCTCTGATAAAAAATAAGACAGTTTTGCTTTCAATTTAAATTTTACTACTATTTAACATTTTTGTAACAAACTTGTATTAACACATTTTTTCTAATGGAATCAAAGGAATGAAGAAAGAAACTTTGTAGGAAAGTTAATATGCTTAGAAATGTTTTGTCTCCAACACTGAAAATATCAGTAAATGGGTGATTGAAATTGATAAATTAAATACAATTTCTTCTTTGAATAAATTACTTCTAATGTAATATATCAATGAGTTATGAACCAAGTACGAAGGAATGGTTTCACTGAAAACAGTCCACAAAAGACTTCATCGATCAAAACTCATTTAGCACATTAATTAATTTATAAATAAATTAAAAACACAAAAAAGGACATCTAAAGTTTAAAAGAGGCTGAGAACGACATTCAGTTGTTGAAAAGAAATGTTCGCAATATAAAGATTGACAATTTGAAGAAATAGAAAAAGTATCACGTACATCACATCATTCAAAGGATACAATGCTAAAGAACTTGCCATAAAAACATTACACTTCAAACAAATATAATTGATTTGCAAAATTAACAAAGTAGGTCCAAATTAACTGAATTAAATAGAAAATAATGACAGTATAATTGTTGTACATAAAGAATACTTTACAAAATTTTGAACTTTTTTAAGGTCCATACAGAATAAACATAAAAAAATAAACGCATCATTATTGTTAATTTCAATAACTTTGTTATGTATCCTTTATACACCGACTAAATCAATTTAGTCATGCTGATTGATTAGAAGGCACTAGATATGTAGTTTAGACTCTTCACATTTTTGTTAGTTTTAAAGCGTATTCACTTGCGAAAATATTAACATTTAGTTAAGTATTGTTCATTCAAATTCTTTTGGGATTAGTTCTTTTTGCTATATATTGCGAGTGGAACTGCATTCATGTCAGCCCAATGTGCAAAGGTACTTGCAAATTTACCAATGCACTTTAACATGCTTAGACAGTCCCCTTCTGCTGTATGTTGCCTTTTTGATGTGGAGCCTATAAAATGTTCATATATTGTACTTAACTTAAAGTTAGCCGGTCGATTGCTTGTTGCAGGGAAGTGTAACCGTTTTCTTGCAACGTTTACCCTTCCCATTACTTTTCTTGGCACTTTGATGCCATCTGCTTTTACAATTTGCTGTACAGGTGTACGTTCGTTAATTTCTTGGATTGAGAGTTCATTTGCTTTCTTTTGTGGTATCTCCGTGCCATTAATTTTAAGGCTCACAGATTCCATTTCTTTTACAGGAATAATCTCGGATGTACTCGATTTAATTGCGTTACTTTCACATGGATCTACATTTTCAACAATAGCAACAGTCTGATCCAGCACAAAAGAAAGCATTTCGTCTAACCCGTCATTTAATAAAAACTTAAAATCCTCACTATTTGGTGCTTCTAGAAAAGCACTGGAATTGTCCGTACATTTTGATGAAACATTCGGTTCTGAACTACTTTTATTGAAATAATGTTTAAATGCATTAAGACTGTCAATCGCTAAAACTCCTTCAGGTATTTCCTGAAAAAACACATTAGATTTTTTAACATTAACAGTGTAGGTCAGAATTTCCTAGTATTTAAAATATGAATTTTAATAATTTACCTTTCCAATACTTTGTAACTCGTGCAAAAGAATTGGGTAATCGAACTGATTCCCATTATGAGCAACCATGCAGACAGGAGGGGAAAGCGTTTGAATAAATTGTATCATAAGTTCATAAGTATTGTTCTTGAAAGGAGCTACGTTATCTAAATTATCGTTAAATATACCTGAAAGAAATAGATCTCATATAATATATATCTGAATTATTCCCATTAATATAGAGCAAGCAATATAACTAAATCAAGTCTTATGAAAGATGTTGAATTATGAATGAATACCTGTTAAAACTGAAACCTCTGGAGGGATTCTGATAATCGGATTGATTGGTATAACAAGTTTGTGCGTTACTCTTGGCGGCATTTCCTTGCTTTCGCACAGAGACTTCCGAGACACCGCGATGAGGGCTATTTCAGTAATTCTGGGCATATTTGTTCCCCGAATTAGGCCCGTTGTCTCCAAGTCAAAAAATACAAAGCTCTGAATCATGGTGCTACCTTGTGCTTCCTGCTTCTATTCTCCAGTGACATTCATTCCAATTAACTGGCTAGAATATTCCGTTATTTTCTCATGTATATATGTGTGTTATATATGCATTGTAAGTCACACATCGATAATCACCGATGACATCAGGTGATACGTTTCAAACAGTTTCAAATGACTGAATTTCTTAAAGTCACATTTATGACGGCTTTACACTTGCGCGGAAAATGTAATAATCGTGTAAGCGATTTTACGTCGGTGTGTAAAACCGGTTTAAGCCCGCTTCCCAACTCGAGTTAACCAAAGTTTAACTGATTTACCCATGGTTTTAACTTGCTGTAAAGCAGTTAAACTTCGGTTAACTCGAGTTATGGTATCAGTAGTTGGATTCGGTATACCACATTCGATAGCTACCGATATCTTTGGTCGTGTTATTCCAATGGGCTAACAATATCGATAGTTATCGAATTGGCGTACAGAACCCGAAGTACCAGGCCTAAATATACTAATTAATTCGAGTCTTATAAATCCGTCATTTAAGTGTCGGTGGAAACATAGTAAATGCATCCTGGAAGTCATCTCATCCTCTTCAAGTAGAACAGTGTATGTAGTTCCGAGTATGCGTGTAGAGTGCAGCACCGGCGAATGCAAGGATCGCGCGGACGGTCGACTCTTCTCCGTTCCAACCTCCAAGCCAGCACCTGTCACCCTCGCGGTTGCTCGCGGTTGACGAGGATCTGGGTTGAAGTTGACTGGCTGGTCCTAAATAGTTGTGAAAAATTGGTTAAACCATCACAAGTTGGTGTCAGGTTGTGCCGAACGTCAATCGGACGCGGGTTTGCATTGACAGTCCGGCGGTCGCATTGCGGAGACTGACCAACCACTACGCGAAATTGTAATGATCGCTCGCGGAAGGATTGTAGGTCTCCGGAGATGAATTGCAATGGGAGGCCGCCTCCTGGTGGTGAGCGACAACGAGATATCTCGATGGACGACAAATCGATCATCACCTGTGAGTCTAACAGACTGCACCTCGCGAGTGCCCTTTAACCTCTCATGGGAAATGGCGTTCTTTCTAGTCATTGTTATTGATACGTCCGGCGACCTGTCAATCTCCCGAGCGATACTGCACGTTTCTTCATTTGATCGACATGACCTTCTGGCGCGAGCCCGTTTCTTTCGAATGCAACGTGCGTTACTTTTCGAGGCTGCACTTTCTCTCGAATAACGGGATGCGAATGTCGGATGTATTCGATACGTCACGAGGGCAGCTCTGACTTTAATTGAGAGTATTGGAAACCCTCATTTGATACAGAACTCCCACATTATTATATGTACAAGTTCATATTCTTTTTGCTAAGGGTTTCCTTGACTTTGCCATTTTCCAATGTTTGACATTCCAGACTCCGTTTGAAAATAGTCAACATATTCCATAGTTATTAAAATTCTGGCTAATGTACTCTAAAACGCTTTACATATTGTTAGTTCAATAAGAATAAATAAAAACGTTTTTATACTAGAACTAGTAATTTGTAACACTGACGTATTATTTTACGTATACCAAAATCGGTTTGTAATGAAGAAATTATTGCACTGAGATGGTTAACTGATGGTTCATTGATCTTTTCTTTTAGACATTGTATTGGAATAGTTAATTGCATGCGATATGTTTCAAGTATTTAACAAAGATAAAGCATTAGAAAGATTTGATAGAAGTATTGAATTGATATTGAATTTGATGCAGATGCAGGAGACGAAGAGCTTTTTTCTACATTGGAAAATGCTTTGATTCAAGCTCTGCCTACAGATTCGGTCGAATGGAAGAGGTCGTTTGGTCGGCCAATTAAACATGTGAATCTCGAAGCTGCCTTCGTACCATTTTCCAAAGATGCTTTACCTAAGGAAACTGATTGGCATCTTATCAAGCAGCCCATATTTCATATTTATTGGAGCGAATGTTCTGTAAGCTCACATATTACATTTACTCATATTTATTACTTCTGCATTATTCCCATAATTATAATTAAGAAGAGGACATATAATAATTATTTATTTATATTCAAAACCTTAAAACTAGGATGTTGATGTCTATAAATCGTCAGTTAAAGATGATATAGATGCTTGGATGAAGACATTAGGACGATATCATATCAACGATTGGCTAATTGTTTTGGTGGAGACGTATGATATCAAAAAAAGCAATAAACTCCTTCCTAGAACAACCGTTTTGGATAAAATCCGCAGTGATTTTGCAACAAAACAGGGAGATAGGTGAGTGTGTTAAGCAGATAATCAAGAATCGTTATCCTGTTTTCGAATGTGGCAATTTCTGTATTTTTACACTCGTTACATATACAGATGCTTGTCCATAATAAATCCAATTAAGTCTGAATCTCGTTCTGCCGAATCATGGAGAGGATTGATTGCACGAATACGACATTTAATGTTAACAGCTTACGACAAGACATTGTTACGTTTTGAAGAAGTAATACGGGAACAGAGAGAAAGGAGAAACCAGCCAGGCTGGAACTTTTGCCATTACTTTCTTTTACAAGTATGTTATCCGAACAAATGACTGCAATTTGTACACTTAAAACTACTTAGAATAAAAAGATATGTATAATTATCTGACTTTGTACTTAGGAAGAACTCGCGTTCGTCCTAGAAATGCTAGGTTTATATGACGAAGCACTGGTACAGTACGATGAGTTGGATGCTCTCTTTACACAGTTCGTGCTTAATACCAATGTCGGAGGTACATCCACGTTATCTACGTATTGTACATAATAGATTTAAATTTATTTTCATCTCCTAATGTTACGTACTTATTTTCAGACACGCCTGCATGGTTAAGCTCGTTCTTGACTCCTCTGAATAATTGGGGAGGAGTCATGCTGGATAATAGCGTAGATCAACATTTGAGATTTCTATTAGCTGAGTGTAAAGCTTCCTTGTTGGACCTTAGGAGTTATTTGTTCAGCAGACAATGTGCCATGCTCTTATTTCTTAACAAACCCTGGGAAGTATGTAACGATTCGTTTTGAAAATATTTGTCTTGGTAATATTTTTATCAAAATCATTATCTCATCCAGGTTGCAGAGAGATGTTTATCATTTGTACATAACACCATCAGTGAACTACGTATGCTGGAAGTTCAACATTCCGAAGGGTCTATCGAATGTTGGGCTTTCCTGTGTGCACTCGAAGTACTTCATGCTTGTCAGTTATCTAAACCGAATATCGATAATGGACAACAGCAGGATCTTTGTTCGGTACACACAGCTGGTCTGTGGGCTCTTGCAAGTGAGAAGGTAAACGCAACTATTATCTGAATATTTGTTTGAATTAAGGTGAAGTGAAACACGTCGAGAAATTTGATCGACGTCAGTAAAATGTATTCTTATAAATATCTACGTTGCAAACGTTGATATTTAGAAGAATCTTTTCAACCTCTCAAGCCACGTGTCGAAGTTTCAAACAGTTCGGTCCAATACCCTTAAAAAGTGTCTTATTAGAATCGACTGATTTGAAGGGGGTTTCATATTACCTGAATTCTTCATAATCATACTAATTCATATTATAAAAAATATTAAGCGTCTATATCGTCTTGCGGTTCTTCGTTCAGCCAGTGAAGGCAAGGGCGAGGTACCCGTGTGTAACCGACTGGAATTAATGTGTATCCCGTTAGTACATACTAAGCACGTTTTATTGCAGCTTGGAGCTTTGGGGAAATTATGCGGACTTATGCCTGGTAGCGAGCCAACTAGTGAACAGTTGCATACTGTCGTTTATCTCGTTGCGGGAATGGGAGACTCGGAGCCGCAAGTAGATGGCAAACCAACGCCAACCGATAAGCTTAAAGAGGCGCTGTCATCGAAAGAGGCGTTCATCAAACAATACCTCGAACATGCCGAATTAGCAATGGGTACTTACAAACATGTCGGTCGCATCAGATCGGCCAGATTAATTGGACAAGATCTGGCAAGATTTTACAGCGAATTGGGAGAACATCAGAAATCTGTAGCTTTCCTGTCCGATGCTTTGAAAACATACACCGATGAAGGATGGTATTGTCTAGCTGCGCAGACTCAGTTACAGTTGGCCCAATGCTATAAAATGATGGACGATGTTGAAAAGTATACGAAAATTTGTGCAGCAATTTCTAGCACTGATTCGTTACATGTCACTGTACGTAATACGTATTTCGAAGAGATGCTGGCTAATATGAAGATGTTGTCAAATCCCCAGCCATTGATTACCGATTTTGGGGACTGTTTTACGATACTTAGTATGGAGGTCAATGTTACCGACAAAGTGATTCAAGATTGTATCGTCAGTATCGCTGTCAGTGTAAAAAGTTTACTTCCGAGGCAAGTTAATTGCACCTGCGCGGCCATTTCCGTCGAGGAACTTCAAAAACCCGCGGTACCTTTAAATAAAAGGAAAGGATCGAAGGCTGTGCCAGAACCACAGATTGATTTGTAAGTTCTTTACGAGTCCATTATGAGTTCTCTTAATTGAGAAATAAATATTTATCGAATTGATGTGCCAAATTTTCGCGTTAAGTATTCAGTGGGTTCATTTTTCGCGACTCAAAGTCCGCCGCCACGTAAATTAAGGGAGAGGTGTATTTTAGAGAATTAATTTTTCCCGGTATGTCAATATTTTATACGAACCTCTGACGTCATTCAGCTAACACTGTTGCAGGTTACTGAAATGTACCATCGAAGACCTGAAACCTATCGATCCTTGTTTGCTGCGGTTTCCATTTTACTTACACATAGAGTGCAAACAGGACAAAAGCATCGATCTGGCTTGCGTTTTATGCAAAGACGAGAAACCAATTGTGAAGCGGTCCGACAGCACTAGACATCGGAAACCCTCCGTAAACGTAAAAGGCGACTTCAGTAAAGCATTGACGTGCAATAATTTCATACTGAAGCCTGGCATAAACACGTTCACGTTAACGAGGCTTGTGGATCAGCCAGGATTCTATCGAACCAGTCAATTGTCATTAATTCTCGAGGAGAAACTGGACTTCTTGTCGTCTGTCTTAAATCCTCGATTATGCTATCAAGTTGCCAAAACTCAGCCGACAATTTACTCAAAATGCACCAGAGACCTTTTAGCAGGCCTTGTACAAGACATAGAATTAATCATTTCAAACGGTAGTATAAGAATAACAGAGGATGCCAAATTAAAGTTGAGGACTTCGAGGGGTTTGACGCTTCTCTCGCCGGGAACTGAAAGAAATATGGTTAGAGAATTGGAAGTGCCATTACCGGTGTGCGAACCGTTTCAAACGACTAAGCTGGAATTGAAAGTCTTTGCGGAACTTCCGCCGAAGAAGGACGCATCTTCCCTGGAGCATAAGGTAACGATATTTTTATTTTACAATTACAAGCACGTATGTGCCTTATATTACTTATGGCTTATCACATCACCTTAAGATCATTAATTTAGCACGTATGGGTGGTTGTCCAATTACAAGTTACGTTTACCGATTAATCTCGTTTCAGGTGAACGTTCACTGTCCTTGGAACGCGGAAGAGAGCATGGCGTTACATTTTGGTCCTCCTTTCATGTCAACGATTAAACTCCACACTGCCAAGCAAAGGAAATTCCTTCAGATAATCGTAACCGGCTTAACGTCTCAATTACTACAACTGACCGATCCTCAATTATCGACTAGCACGTCGGTGGATGTCAGCTTCAAAAGCCTGAATCCTGTTGCTGGCCAGAAATTAGTAATCGGAAGCGGAATGAACGTTTCGTTTATGTGGGAACTGGAATTTGGGAAGGATGAAAAGTTTATAATGCCCATCAAGACCGACTTTCGCGTGAAATACTTAGCAATCAGTAATGCAGAAGTCACGGACGAGTTGAGTGCAGAAGATGACCCACTGCACATACACAAGATACAACGAATAGAAGAGGAGAGTCATGTCTACCGATGCAACTTTGACATCTCTGATTACATGGTAAGATGTTACATGTAACGCGATGCACAGATTGCACAATATTCTTAAATTATCGAATGAAAGAACCATTTAGTTTGTTTGTAAACGAAGTAGGGAAAATGCTAAAAAGTATTTAGACGAAAACATAGCTCATCGTTTTAGTTGGGCTGCTCTGTGGATATTTCATCTCGCTATTAAATTCGCATTACTATCATTAATGCAAATTGTAAGTAAATCAAAATGAATCGCTTAGTCATTGAGAACGAAAAAAAAAATACTTGCATGGTTTCTACACGTATGATATATCGCGGTATTGATCGATCAATATAGCTCGATATAGCTGGTTTATGCCGTCTTCAATGCTATTTACACAGTGTGGCCCTTTATACGTGCTAACATGTGTGTATCGAGGCACGCTTACGATGCGCGCGATGAAGGACCATCTGATGATTGTTTATGTTAAAAATCGCAAGTCTGATCAACTTTTTTCAGACTCTATTCACAGTGTCGTCCAGAGTCGAAGCAGGTGGAAGCAGCGGAGAGTTTTGTCGTGCCGGTAGCATGTGCCACCTTTGTCTTACAGTGACACGCATGTTACCCAGCCCAAATTTGACCCCTCCACCTCAGCTTATGTATGAGGTTTTGGCTGATCAAACCATGTGGGCTGTTTGTGGACGTACCGCAGGCATTATATCTCTGGAGACGCAGGAGAAACAAAGTGTTACTTTAGACGTGATGCCTATTACGAGTGGTTACTTGCCTCTTCCGATTGTTAGATTGTCTCGATACATCCCAGCGGCAGAATTAAAAAACGGTATGTCCACATCTCTGCAGCCGATGTACTGTATTTCTAGGTTATATGTGAAATGTATAAGCACCTATAAATTTTCACACGTGAGCGCCAAAATATCGATAACTAAAAGGTTAAAATAACTGTTTCACGTATCGAGCAGTAGAAATGTTTTATTACAGCTGGAATCTGTTAATACCTCGGTTTAAGCAAATAAATATAATTCAATTTATTAAATAAGTATTAACCAAGATTTTGAATCCTTTCAGACATCACGAGGAAAAATGAGATATTGTCTGGTCCAAAACTTGAACCATTTAGTCCAGGACAAGTGTACAATGCAAGTAAAGCTCAACAAGTTCATGTATTACCAGCTGTGCCCTCGGAATAAATTCTAGATTATCACTTTCGAAACATTTGGTGGAATATATGGTAAACCAATGGTAAAAGGTCACTTCGGAAAAGGGTAGATTGGTGTAAACGTACTGGTTACGGTTCATTGGTTGTAACCTAAAAATGGAAAAGTTACGTTTACTCAAAACTTGTACACGATTGTTCTGTTCTGCAATTACTTGTTTTAACTTTTTTTATACCAAACTGCTGCATTTTGACTTTAAAAGATTAGTTAATGTATATTCTGTCGATAAAAAGAATCAAATTATGATACGTCAGTAATTATATAATGTATATAAACGAAGAGGTCAAAATAATTACAAGTATGTTTATTCATTGGGAAATGATCTTGTGAAATCTTTTTATTTTTGCTAGTTCTATTATACGGGTCAATATGTGTTACTATGAATGTACATATGTAACTAACAAGTAGGCTATATTTTAATATGTTAAAGAAAAGTTCGTTCGTAAAGCTAGATTATCCATGTTGTACTAAAATTGTAATGTTTATCATTACGGGTACATTGAGTTACATAACCTATACTAACAATTTCAACAATTATATTACCAGAATTGATGCAAGCAGAAATTAGATCAGTGAAAATGATGTTAATTGGACTTTTAATAGGTGTGATCAAAGGCAAATGTATACGTTACTTTTAAAAACAACACCCACATTTGATAAACATTTCGGTATAATTATTTCAAGTCTTTATCCACTGATTTACATAGATTTATGGAAATAATACTTTTCGAAACTATACTTCGTACTTACAAAATCTACCATTTTCGCGAGAATACCATTGAGATATTCCATTGCCTTTCAAAAATTAGTTCTGTGATGTACGTATAAATAATAATACACAAAGTAGCCTCTGAAGTATTAATTTGCATCTTCATGCATCTTTCAAGTCTGTAGGTATCAAATTTGTAAAGTCATAGCTTAAATTTTGTACGGAAAATCGTTGTACGAGTTGTAAATAAATAACAAGCGTTTATGGTATCTAATCTACTATGCAGTAATTAAATCAAAAGTACAACATACTTTTTACGTACCAGACAGACTCAAGTTAGGCATTTGCTTAAATAAAAACCTCAATTATATTATTTAGAGAAAGAACAGTGGGAAATTTTCATATTTTGAATCTGTAATCTCTTACTTAATACTTTCTAGTGACTGAAGCATAGTTAACTACAGTTGATATGCAACTTGAAAACATCACTGTTTAGACGACTGAATTTTTTTTTAGTTTCTTCTGTAAATAGCGTTGAATACAGTAAGACTCGATTTAATCGAACTTCGTAAATATGTCGACACTGAGAGTAATGAAATCAATTAATTCAAACAGTCATTCTCATATGATTTAAGCGTAAAGCACGGAGTGCATGATGTGTTTCACTGTGAATTATGTGTTTCAAGGGAAAATATGAATATAATATAAAATCAGATATTTGTCGAGTACCAACAAATCTGTATATATGTGCTATATGTATGATATACATTAATAGAGAATTTTCCTATGAATGGTAATGTTCCAGATAAAATAACATTCATTGTTATATAGAGTTATGCCATGGATCCATATTTCAGTAAATGACATGCTTTTTAAGTGGTTTCATTAATTTAACGAAAACGTAATTGTAAAGAGAGACTTCATGGTTATATCAAACACATTACATACGGATGTGATTATTACGTTTTTTTCAACATTTTTTCTAATGTAACGCATTAAATACTCAAACTCACTGTTTAATGTCACTGCAGCGGTACACTAATTTGTCGTAGGAATGGAATCTTATTTTAAAGAAACTTGTTATTCCTTAGAAGTTGTCCTTAAGACTCGAGTATAAGACGGAAATTAAATTATAATTAAAAAATATAAAGATACTGCGTCGGTATGGATTTAATGAAATTCATTCGTCGTGTCATCCTAAGGAGGACTACGTTGTTTTATCCTCTAGTAATCACCATGTGTTATAAATATATAGTATTATGCAGAGGAATGTATCCAAACTTATATATAATTGCTCTTTGAAAATATATTTGCAGTGACGCATCACAATCGTTACATTTGAAGCAAGTGTACTGTTCTGAAAAAATAGAATCTACAAAATTTATTTATACTCGTATAAGTACTTCATAGAGTAGGCTGTTGGGCTATATTCATAGTGGACAGATTGCATTGTGTTCTGCGTGCTTGAACAATGAGACTGTACTCTGAAAAAGAGTAACTAACTTTGGAATATGAATACCAAGCACATACCATAAATAAACTATGTACAGTAAATTCTGTATTCTTGTATGTGGAGAAGTGTACATTGTATTAACATATTACATACAAATAGTCACGTGATATTATAATGTAAAAACGTGCCTTCAGAATATAACAATTAAACATTTAAGGTAACCGTATAGAATATAAACATACAAATGTATGAATTTTAATTTGAATATCGACAACTAATTGCTTTCTTTAAAGCTTTGGAATTCTGAGCATTTGTATAAAGTTTAGCGAATACATGCTTTAAAAGCAACATTACGTTAATTAATTACATTTCTTTACTAATTTCACCACAAGCAAAACTATGAATACAGCTCTTCAGAAACGAAACTTGTTAGCGAATTAATCTATCTATTTAAAACCTACGCAAGGTATACGTGCTGCCAATATTTAGGTTCGTTCAGTTGCTCTGTACATGTATAGACTATAAATATAAATACAGGGCACATTAGGTTTATTAGTCATTACAGGGAAGAAATTGCAACTCATGACATTTCAATGAATTAATGATATTAGAATTGGTTATCGCTCAGACTTTTAAATATTCGTTTTATTATTGCAGAGTTTACTAAGTTTTTGAGAAAAGCTTCTTCAACTTGTATTGTTATATATTTTAAGAAATGCATTACTTGGCTGAAATAAGTTAAAACTTGTATGTACTATGTAGATGGTTGAAATGTAAGTTTTATTTTTTATATGTATCGAAGAGCTGTAAATAAATCCCATTCATATTGAGTATAATTGGTTAATTCTATTACTATTCCTATATGTAATGGCTTCGACGGGAACAATGTATGCAACGGATCTCTCTGTTGTCAAAGGCAGGAGGTATCTCGAAGAGGAAATAGTGGGTGTACCGAGTTGAATTACCTCTTTCCATCATAATCAAATTAATGATATCTCTTGTCCAATGTAATCTGCATGTTCGCTTTAACATTTGTATATCTGTTAATTCTGGTTTTGATGTTTAACTGAAAATAAAACACAAACAGAATAAGAAAACATTATCTATATATCTAAAGTATTTATGGGCAATATACAATCATTGCAAATTACCTTAGTAAGAAGGCATTGGTTGTTGCGTAAGTAATAGTCCAAACCGTCTCTTTATAATTATGCGCTCCCTTGAATATTTATCTTCTGGTGAAAATCTTGCTAAAAAAATATTCAACATTTAAACATTTAGAGACTATTAAACTAATTAATTAGTACTTTTTAACATAGAACAAACTTAATTAATTGAAACAGTTTTAATATCTATTACAGAAACAGGACCGAACATAATTACCAGGATGGGCTGTGAATGTAGGCTTTCCAGAAGGATCAAATTTCTGCAAAATATCAGTATTATCAATGACATTACCCCTTCATTGTTAAGAAAATATTTTGTTCACAAATTTTAAAAATCATACAGTCACGCACTTATCGCAACAAGCAGATTAACAAAACCAAAAACCACGTGGAAGTTGATCACAACAATAAACACTACACTCATGATACCGCTTTTTTCTTTTTAAGACTTATAAAAGTATAACAAATCTTCCAAAATTACCTTCAAAGTGTATACACGATCACCGTTTTCATCCATATAATACATGAGATACATTTTGAGCCGATAACGTGATACTGACAAGAAACAGTAATTTACAATAATTTAGAGTATAACCGTATAACCTTACTTTGCCGGAATGTTACTGACGTCCGTTACGGCGCCATCTGTTGCCACTTTCCCGATACATGATTTCGCGCTTTTTTCAAACCGAATAACTTTTCTGATTTCATAAATCTTATCGTTACAACGAGTTGCACGTTTCACCACATTTTAACAGCGGATTAATTTCCATTAACTTCCGTTTAGATTGACCAGCCAAATTCGACCGTTTAGCTTCAGTTAATCGAACTTCAACCTAAAACTGCACCAATGTAAGAAAAACATGGATTATATTGAGGATGTATTAACATCTTCTTATGACGAAACGGATGAAGACGTTTTTAATTTTATTTACAATTTCTTAATGAACAAAGTACGCTTGAAAATATTTTATATTAATTCTTAACTAAACAACTTTACTTCTCACCTTAAGGTGATACGAAAGTGTGACATATGCGTACCAAAAAGTCAAAATATAGATAAAACTTTTCTTCAAACTTGGTGCACCGAATTATCCGAAACTTTAACACGTGATTACGGCGGCTCTACGGAAGAGCACGCTGCTCATGAAATTTCATATTTCGAACAAAATTTTCCATTTACTTCGGACAAGAACGAAAAAAATATATTTATTTTATAGAAAACTGAAATGTCACGGGCAGCGTCTTCTTCCTTAGAGCCTCCTAACCACGTGTTAAAGTTTCAGATAATCCGGTGCACCCAGTTTGGAGAAAATTTGTATAAATATGTTGATTTTTTGGTACGCGCATATCACGCTTTCGTATCACTTTAAGAAGACTAGGATGCGTTTCGCTCATTATCGCGCGCGTGCCGCGATAGAGCGCGCGCGGCGCGTGCAGCGCGCGTAGGTGTCGCGGCGATCCGTAAGAGCAGCGCACGAAGCGCGTGTAGTGCGCGCAGCACGCGTGGGCGGTCCTGCGGGAGCAGCGCACGAAGCGCGCGTAGGTGTTGCGGGGCCTCGGGCCCGCACCGACTGCGGCTAGGTACTCGTCGGGGAGCCGCGTGTCATTTCCGTTGACAGCGAATCGTTGTCAGCTGGTCGAGGTGGTCGGCCGCGCGCATCCGACGGACCGACGGAGCATCGCGCGCTCTCGACAATCGTCGCGCGAGTGCCCGACCTTCCGTATGAACTCCGGACTCGGGTTCGAGCGATTTCACGAGCGCCGATCGACCAGGGCCCGAGGCTGGATGAACCGGTGAACATGAGGAAGCTCTAAAGGTATCGGATTTCCCGCGTGTCGTTCGATTTATTGGATAGTTCGGACGAGGAAACGGCAAATGCACTCCGAGCTCGTATTTTCCGAAATCACGGTTTCATCCCTCCCCTTCGCGGGTTTCGAGCTGTTATTCGTTCGATCTTCATTCTTCGGCTCTGCATCGAAAAAATGTAGACTAGACCGTTAAAAGGAATGGCTTTACGGAAGTTTTATTCAGACATGGTATAATAAGTTTATGATATATTTGCAAAAAATTTATAGAATTTATAGAATAGAATTAAGTTCAGTACATAAGGGTATGAATGCAGTTTCACAATGGTTTAACGTGATGTCATAGGATTATAAGTTCATTTAGAAATTTGTAATGATGTACTAATGGTGCATGAATATTATGAATATTTTTAATAGGATAGATCATGGAATACGGTCTTTAGGCCAGATAAAACCAAATATGATAGCTGGATCGAAATACCAGGAATCATTCGACACCTACTGTTTACTATGATCACAATTTAACGGGAAATTCAATCGAGGTCGAAGGAGGCAATTCATGCGCGTTCAATTTCGTAATGAAGGTGGCGGGATTTACGTAGCGGAAACCACGACGTAATTGGATAAATCGACTTGAGCCGTTGTGGCGGCTTTTCAATTTTACTAATTAAGGGAGAGTAACTATCCGGGGGATTCAGCCGAGCCATTTCGGAAATCCTGCGAAATGGGTAATGCAAATATCAAACGAGCAAGCATACGAATTGGGATGAAAAATCGGAGGATTAAGGAATAATCGGATTGAACCGGATTAAAATGGTGATTACTCGTAACGAAAGAGATGAGTTCCAAAGTTAGCTTAACCCCTTGTAATAATTTCACTTCGCATCGACGTTTGAATTTAATTAAACCGAATGAAGAGTTACCGGGAATGGAGGAACTTCTAAGTTGGAAATGTAGGACTTTAAACGTAAATAAAACATTCTCGAGTTTCTCATGGTAAGTGAAAAAAAATGTAAGTCCCGACTCTACATTGTTAAAAGAAATATTGTACTTTAATAACGTTTCATTGGAAGTTTTATTCAAACATTGGGTATTAGTTTTATAACACTTACTTATATATTTTATACACATATGTCATAAATTTAGTACGTGAGCGTTTTAAATTTTTTACACAATTTCATGAACTTATAAAGTGATATACGATGCTTATTTAGAAATTTGTAAGAAATGTTTCCTAATTCACTCTGATAAGACCAAGCTTATAACTTTACTACAATCTTATATTATAAAAGCGTATGGGTTTTATGAATATTTTTAATAATGTACTTTGTTTCTGGGTTCGTTAGATGCAGAGAAGAAAAATCCGGTGGGTCGTAGAAATTTCCGAAGATCCACTGCCATGCGAGTCGGTCGAAGAACAGATCTCCGTTATCAAAGGTAATATTTTTGTGACAATGTTGAAAAATATTCATGATGCAGCAGAACGGCAGGCAAATATTAGTTCCCAAGGACTTCTCGGCACGTCTTGAAATTGGATTGCACGATTAGTTTATAATTACGTAATTACAAATACACGATGAGCTAGGACAGGCTGCTCATCGCGTGACTGTCTTGTTTAGTCATTTGTATAAATAGAAGCGATCGCCACCATTTGCATATGGGCATTCTACTTTTGCATTATCGAACCCAGGTAGTACAGACGTTACGAAAACTCCGTGCAACTGTTTTTCCGGAATTCTACAAACACCGTTGATGCGACTTTTTAATTGCTTATCATACTTACAGATACCCTGACCATGATAATTTATCATGCCGGTTAACACGATAAGTATAGTGGGGAGAATATAGTGAGAACAATTGTTTCCTTAGTAGCACAAAATATTTGTCTACATTTTGTAAATATTCAGTAGACACGAAATATTTGCGAAACATTTACTTTAGAATATTATTTGTATAATATTAACTCCACTTGTTTTCGTAATGTTTTCCTTATAGACATGCAAAACATTTCGTTTCATTTTAATATAAGTATTTTTTAAATATTATTTGCCGAATACATTGTAAAGGCTTTAAAAATATTTAAAATCGAAATCACACGTTTTGCTACTATACAGAATCGGATCAGATTTCCACGCAAGAAAGGCGTAAGTTAGTGCAGAGCAGACGAGACATTTGGTTATATGTTTGTTCAAAGTAACTTATATTCATGTCCTGTCGCTTTTAAATAAGATAAATCAAAACTGTTATCGGAATGCTCTTAACGTAAAGCGCATGTTATCGGCCCTGCTCCTCCTCTGCCTTCTCCAGTAATAGCACCATTCGTTTACAACTCGGATGATTCAGGGAGCTCGGCCTCAAAACTCATTCTCTTAATCGAAGATCACCAATGCAATTTTCCGGAACATTTATG
Source organism: Orussus abietinus (assembly GCF_000612105.2). Classification (NCBI taxonomy): domain Eukaryota; kingdom Metazoa; phylum Arthropoda; class Insecta; order Hymenoptera; family Orussidae; genus Orussus; species Orussus abietinus. The sequence goes on from NW_019394303.1 coordinate 241,168, forward strand.
AATTTTTTATATATACCCCAGTCGCACAGAATAATTTCTAAACATTTGTTAAAAAGCTCCTAGGGTTGTATCATCTTATAGTGTATAATTAACTGTCAAAATGCATTGACTCGATCGTAGATTCCTTTTTTTACCGGTATTTTGTTTTCGCAGGAGACAGGTGTCTTGATTCACCGCGTAGAAACATCATGAATCAGTTTGCTTGAAATAAATTGCAATGAATTCCCAGCCTGGACGGGGCGATAACTTCTATTGAAAATTGGACAAAAGCGAGTTCTTCGGATCTTTTGAGATTGAAAAAAAAATGTTGTCGGAGGATTCGCAGGTTGGGAAAGTATTCCGATGTTGATTCCGCGTTGCACGGCTCTCAAGGCTGCGCAGCGATTCGCCAATTCTCCCCGTACGGTGCGCTCAGGTATATATGCGATATTCAGTATCCTTTTACCTTCCTGCTTCGTTCTACATTCCTGGTGTCAGCTGGAGTCCCGAACTCCGTTGGAATGGCCGAGAATCCTTTTCCTTTGAGCGAAATCGTTAATGAACTTGTTTCCTCGGTGTCTTGGCGACACGTCGAGGCGCCTTTTCCGAGTATCGTTGCTCCGCGATTCGTTTTCACACAATTATACGCTATTGCGTGTAGATCCTCGCAAGTACGTCTTGATACTTTCCTACGTGCGTTATCCTTCCGCAGGATATGCTCGGTAAGCAGGTCTTTAGAAGTAGCCAACTGGTCGTTCTTGCAATCTGGCACGACTAGACTAAACCCTAGTAACACAAAATAATTCTCATATATTTTCTATACATTTAACGAATATCGTACATTTTGTAAACGTATATAATTACGCGTTTATTTTTAATTTAAGGTGATATGAAAGGGTTATTACACAAAACGTCAAAATATTTATTAAACTTATCTCCAGACTGGATGCATCGAATCATTTGAAACTTCAGCACGTGGTTATGGAGGCCCTAGGGAAGAACGTGGTGCTTATGAAATTTAATTTAAAAAAAAAAGTATGTATTTCTGGTTCTAGTCTAGGATAAATAAAAAAAAATGTTATTAAAAATGAAAATTCACGAACACCACGTTCCTTCTTAGGACCTCCATCATCACGTGCTGACGTTTCAAATGATTCGGTACACTCAGTTTGGAGGAAACTTTTATAAATATTTTGATTTTTTGGTATGTATATATCACACTTTCATATCACCTTAATAGCGAAAGGAAATTAAAGGAGGAGCCAATCATTTCGACGGAAGATGAAAGTGGCTCCTGTGATCTGGATTTAGTGCGTCGGCGCGTACTTGCGAAGAGCCTTGCGCCGATCTCGAATGGGCTGAGGCGTCGCGACGCCTCGCAGTGCCGCGACGTACGGCGTCGCGAAAGGGCGCGTTTGCTTTCGCCAAAGGCGTTCTATCGGGCATGATTCACGCTTGAGCATGACACGCGGCATACTACACCTTAAAAAATGAAAACCGTACAAAACTTAATAATCGAATCGTTAATCTACACCGCGCGTTAACCGATAAAGGCAAATCTCGACAGAGATAAGACGGAACGTGTCGTGATTTAATTGTAAGCGCTGGCAGGCTGCCAGAATCTTTTCGTTGGATCTATCATCGGATCTTTAGAGTTAATCACCTGTAGTTTAAGAAAAATTGTAGGAGGAACATTGTATTAATATTCCTCGAATTGATAATGCGTCATTTTATGGATCTTATAGGCGAGATTTGTTCCCTTTTGCGAATGTTAATCGAGTCGATGGGTGACGGTTGTCTTGTGATTTTATTTAAATGTCCGACGATCTGACGTTGAATCCATGCCAAGAGTTCCGGAAATATACCGTGGAAAAATACGGAATTATTGGGGGAGGATCGAGGGGAATTTTGTTTCAGAACTGGGGACGTTACTTCGAGTGACGGGGTGTACACTGTTAGGAATATTCATAAACTTCATGCCCTTTTAGTACGTAAGGTTGCAGTAGAATTATAAATTTAAGGTCATAAATGTGAATTAGAATATATTACACATTTCTAAATAAAGAAATAATTTAATGATATTTTATCATTTTGTGAGGTTACGTGGGAAAATTAATACACTTCCCTAGTAGCATAGAATAAAT